>NC_051437.1:6717796-6820659 GCF_001649575.2 Kryptolebias marmoratus | reverse complement strand
TTGTCTTGTTTCGGTTTGAGTTATTGTTTCAGTTTAGTTTTTCCTGTTCATGTTTGCTGTCACTATTCACTCCTCCCCAGTCACTCTTTTGCCTTCCTGCCACGCCCATCTACACCTGTCTCTAGTCTGGTTAATTGCTTCACCTGTGTCCACCTTCCAATCACCTCCTGATTATAAAAACCTGTCCGTTTCTCCCACACACCACTGGATCATTCCGTTTTGTCTACTTGTGTCTTGCTCCTTGCCATGCCCTGACTCTCGTTTTGGATTTTGTCTTTGTTAGTTTTGCTGCCACGTCAGCCCTTTTGTTTTGACGGTTTTCTTTAAGTTAATAAATTAGTTTTCATCAGCTATGAGTCTGCGTTCTGGGTTCACCTGTCTCCACGTTTCTTGACAATCAGTGTATGAGTGTAAATTTTAAAATAAAGAAAAAATGCTATCAAGTGTAAAATGCACTGAGTGAGTGTACGGATGAGTGAGAATCATTATAAAGTGTTTTGCAGAACCTAGAGAAGTTAAAAAAGGTTCTGTTTGGTCTTTGTTTTTTGTTATCCTTGGGTTTCATGCTAACGTTGACAAGAATCAGTTAGCGGACCCGGAAATTCAGCCTCAACACAGGAATGAACAGTTAACTCGTCTTTATTGGACAGCTGGCAGAATGCTACACGTAGCAGATGGATCTCCGATCACCGCTCTGAGAAAAGAGGAGACAGCTCAGTGAACCACACGCAACTCAGGAAGTAGCAACTGGCAGAGGAGGTTACACCTACCTGGATGGTGGTGTGACGGGGAGTGGGACCAGACCCTTGGTGGGTAATGGCTGAGAGGAGTCCAGGAACGAGAGCGAGGATCAGCGCTTGCAAAAGGTAGGCCACAGGGGCAAAACTTAACTCGTAGTCGGACGGGCAGGGGTCGAAGCAGGGAGAGCTGAAAGCAGGAAACAAAGCCAGGGGGGCAGACGAAAAGTCAGAGTCCAGGTAACAGGCAGGGGTCAATGTCCAGAAGTCCGAAGTCCAGCAAGTGTCCGACAGGGGCAAGGCATAGGGGGAAATCCAAGAAACGGGAAGGGGGTTGTGGCACAGGAAGTCGGTCCGAGTACGCTGGAGAATTACTTGCTTTGAGGCTTTCATAATCTGAAGGAGAGCAGAGGAGGAGAATATATAGGGCGTGGCCCAGGTGTAGGAGAGGTAATCAGAGGAGGACGCAGGTGACCAGAATGAACATGATAACAACAGGAATGAGGCATGGCATGGGAAACACAGACATGATTGTCACAAACATACTATATATTTATTGTATTTTCTTGCTCCTTGTGTTCCCTGCACCACTGTTCACCTGCCCCCAGCTCAGTAGTTTTCTGGTTGGCCTGCCACGCCCACCTCACCTGTCCCTCGTCATCTCTTAGCTTTAGCTCATCTCCCACTCACTCACAGCTCTTTAAAGACTGTCTCTTGTCACCTACTCCCCGCTGGTTCATTCTATCACGTTCAAGTGAAAGGAACCCAGCGTACAGACTGATTTATTATAGTAGACGGAAAAGAAAAGGCTGACGTGGCAGCAAACAAAAAACTTACAGCAGAACATGAGGAGAGGGGACACAAGGAGCAGGACCTGACCATGGCATGAACAAATATCACAGAGAGAAACATCTATAAGCAATGATCCAGCAGACAGTATAATAAAACTACTACTTTTGCAATAAAATCTCAAATTTTTGGAACTTATGTGCATGTGAAAGTGACTGACTTGGTTTAAATGATGTGTTTCCAATGTAAAATCCTCAAAATGTACAAATAAAAATGTGAGGACTACTGACAATTTTTTTCGAAGTAAAACTACAAACTGTTCCCTTTCACTGTCTGATTGCTGAACAATCTACTTTTTCCAGCCAGGAGTAGTGGATTGCTTTGCTTCAAATAACTCAGTGGGAGTCCTGAATGAATTTTGCTGTAAACCTTCAAATAAATCTGAGGGAGGCTTAAGATTTGAGTGATGATCCTCTGCAGCTTCGCCCATTTAATCTTTCTCATCCATTATGTTTTTTAGAGCTTTTATCAAAGCTTTACATCTGTTAAAGCAGATTGGTGTGAGCACGGTGCTTTCAGCGCCTTCAGAATGTGACAGAGTTTGGTTTGATCTGCGGTCATGAGTGCAGTCAAGCTGAGGTTTCACTTGCTGGAATATTGTCATTAAGTGGGAAAGTGTGGCACCCTTGGGGAGCATCTGTCATGTCCTTTTATCGTGTTCTGTTCAGGCTGTGAATGCAGCGTGTTTCCTCCAGGGTTTTTTCCTCACGTGTGCATCATGATGACCCGCACAGAGAAGCTGCATCTGATACAACAAACACACGTTCTGTAGACCCGTGAGTTACCTGGAATGACCGCTGACAACCTAATTTACACCCAAGCATCCAGCTTCATGCTGGTCTCAGTGTTTTTAATTTAAAAAGCCGTCTGATAGGCCAGAGCCTCCGTAGTGCTCTGAAAAGCTGCACACTGTGTTCATATATGAAGCTGGTGGAATATTGCTGGTTCAGCTCCCCCACTGAATACTCTCCGAAGCCTCGATCCTGTCGTAATCCGCTGTAGTCTAAATGTGCTGAAACAGAATAAAGGCTATGGATTGAGTGTAAATTAAATAAAATACCCGCTGTTTCTTGTTTAGTGATGAAGTCAGAGATTCTTTCTTGCTGCTGATCTCAACCAAAAACTTCTTCAGGAGTTCTTTATACAAGCAGAACAACCACACAGATTTTTATTTGTGACAAAAGGAGTGCTGAGCGAGCTCAAAACGAGCCCGAGTTTCGTCTAAAACTACCACACAGATCGATGTGGTTCATTTTGTCAAAGGGATGTTTTTCTGGAGGTAACAGCAGTTCATGTCCTCAACACTGAAAGGAAATAGTTGGATTCTTCATTTCCCTTCCTCATAGTAACCTTGTCATCCCCTTCTTTTTTTATTCTTTTTGTTTTTATGATCTTTATTACACTGGAGACAAGTTCACAGAAATATTACCCCACAAATGGATGAAACTTTGAGTCTGTTCTGGCTGTGTTCCCAATATAAGAAATATCTTTTATCATTTAGTTAAAAGGAGCAGTATATCATCACCGAAACCAGAAGTTTATTTAAAAGTCACGGACAGAAGAAAACTTTTTAAAGTGTTTCTGGAAAAATAGGCACCAAAGTAAGAAATGTATTCCAAATTACAATTGTATAAACTAAATTATATATTGATTGTTTTAGCAAAATGTTTGGGATAAAGATGTAGGAAATTGTCATAAACTTATCAGTGATTTAAATAAATCAAAGGAATATCATCCTTAAAGAAATGCATGTTGCCTGCCGCCTTGTATTGCAGAGTTTTAGCCTAAGATCATTTTATGGTGAGAAGTCATTGGATGTACATCTACAACTGAATAACTTTTGGACTCAGTCCAATGATAAAACGTTGTTTGGCTAGCCATTAGAGACTTCTACCTTCCCTCCATACTCAGTACTCTATGCTGATAAGGTACTAACTACTGATAACAATGAGACAAAACATCTCTTCAAAAATGAGCAGACTATCCCTTTTTAATCTTTCACCTCTGAAAATCTACGCACTTTAACTGGCATTCTAGTCACAGATTTTAAAGGTCAAATGTATCTAAAATCAACTTATTACTGTGAGAATTTCAAACAGTCCTTTCTACAGACTTTCCTACAGTGACTAGTAAGTTATGTTAGAGAAATTTGGCTCATTTAATATTTGTTATTATTTGACTCTTCATGTGAATGTGGAAAAGTCAAACAATTAATAAAAACAGTCTTAATGAATTAGGACTCTGGAATGGGCCAACAAGCTTGGCTGAGCTGTGACATCAATAAATGTGCCTCAGTTTTAACTGCACTGCGTTCTTGCATACTTGATATTGATAAACAGACTGGCTTTTCCCCCCCGTAGTTGCCATGGTGAAATGAGGTGCCCCTTTGATTATGTGCCTGTGTATGCTCTTAACTCAGGGTTAAGACACTTAGAATTAATTGAACTTATTGTAATCAGCTGTTCCAAAATCCAAAAACTCAGAGTTTGCCCATTTAGTATAAATAACTAAATGGGCAAACTTTACAGATAAACTATGGATTATGGATTCCCTCCTGTACTGTACTCGTTCCTTATGGGTTACTGAGACCAAATTGTGTCTGTTTGATTTCAAAGACACACTCCCTGCTTGGTGTCCTTTTATTGTGGTTCCAGGAAATCATGTCAGCTTGTAAAACAGTGTGATAATTTTTCTCTTGTAAGAATTGGTTTTCATCTTTTTCGTCACTTTTGTGCCTGATGTGTTTGTGGTGGACGGTCATATTTCGGTTGGGCGGCTGTACAGTAGAGATTGCAAAGGTAAATTGCTCTTACCCATTTAACTGAATGGACATATTTGCACCAACATATAATGCTTTACTGACCCTCCGGAATGAGGATAAGCATGTCCAAATTTGAGGCCATGGTCCTCTGTCAGAAAAGGTTGGGAATGAGGTGTTGCCTCAAGTGGAGGAGTTTAAGTATCTCGAGGTTTACGATTGAGTGACGAATGGAGAAAGTCCATTGTGGGAAAGAGGGAACTGAGCTGCAAGGCAAAACTCTCTTTTTACCAGTCTGTTCCTATCCTTACCATGACCTTTGGGTAGTGACAGAAAAAAAATGAGACTGCGGAGACAAACAGTCGAAATGAGTTTTCTCTGCAGGGTAGCTGGCCTCTCCTTTAGAGCTAGGGTGAGAAGTTCAGTTATATGGGAGGGACTAAGAGTAGAGCCACTGCTCCTCTACATCAAGAGGAGCCAGCTGAGATCATTCGAGCATCTGGTAAATATATCGTCTGGATGCCTCCCTGGGGAGGTGTTCCGGGCATGTCCAACTGAGAGGACACCAATGAAAATCCAAGACACACTGGAGAGACTATGTCTCTCGGCTGGCCTGGGAATGATGTGGAATCCTCCTGGAAGAGCTGGAAGAGGTGGATGTGGAAAAAGATGTCTGGGCGTCCCTGCTCAACCTGTTGCTCCCGTGGATAAATGTCTAAAAAGGTAACAAAAACCAGGTACATACGCACACACACTGCAGCAGAAAAGTCCTTGCAGATGAACACATTTTTGAATATGGCACACATTCTGACTCCAAACAAAATCCAACTAAATCCACACTGAAATGCTTTGACATTGAACAACAAAAAAATAACAATAACATTGATTATTTTTCAAACTCTGCGACACTTTATTCAGGCCTACTACTGCTGCTTTTTACAGGTTTCTGCCCTCTGTTTGTCTAAAAACACATTAATTATGATATATATACCGAATGACTCTATTTTCAAGTCTGTTTACCATAATACTCAAAAAGACATTATGTTGATGTATTTGATTGTTTTTATGTCACCTTTATAATAAAACCTAGTAAGGCAATTAAAAATGACTTCTGATAAGAAAAAGTTGATGCTGTACTGCAGTCCAAAATGTGCTTTGATGTCTTTATAATTACATCCAGTGTCTAATAAAATAAATATGCCAAAAAGGTTGTTAAACTGTTTTTTTTCCCTCCCTTTTCTGGATGCTGGATATCTGTTTAATAGCTGAGCTGGTCCACTGTTTGTCTGTGAGTGTGCGCGTGTTTGTGTGTGCGCGCGTGTATGTGTGTGTCTTAGGTGGGAAGAGAAAATTGCAAACCATTCTTCTTTCCCGCCTTCAACATTAATGTCTCACTTGGGCAGCTTTGCTCAGATTGCTCATTTTCCAGCTGCTGCTTTTTAATAGAAGTCTCTGCAATGGAACTGGACAGTTGGTTTCCACTGAGGCTCATTTAGCAGCAGGACCAGAACTCCATTTGGGCTTTTACATCATGAAAGACAAAGAGTGTGACGTGCTTAAAGTTCAGTCTCCTTGTGCGCTCGCAGCCAGTGACCTGATCACTGTCGTATGGGTAAAGTTTATGGTCCTGCTCTGGCACACAACACAACACAACAACAACCACGAGGATCACATGGGGCATTTATACAAAGCTCACCTAAAAACCATTTGAAAAAAAATCAAAAATATTCCTTCGATCTCAGTTCTTCTTGATGCTGCTTTGTATCGGAGAGGCTTAAGAAAGTTCACAAACCTAAACCAGTCACCAAAGAAACTGATGTCAAGGAGATTAGGTGCTTTAAAAGCTTGTATTTTACGCAAAATATGATCTTTAACTCCCAGCAGATTCGTCTCTATCTCTTATCTGAATTTATACTGCATCAACTGTTTTGTTTACACTGTCCTACAAGTAGAGCTCTAGCTGTGTCCCCTGAAAAACTGCTGATGTTAAAATGTTGAGTTAATTAGCACATAGCGGGGTGGTAACAGAATGAATAAGTTTAGCACCAGCACTAACAATAAGGCTCACCTTATTTGTGTAATTTATGTCCTCTGGTGTAGTTTCTTCTCAGATTTTTTTTGTTGTTGTTGCTAAACCAGAAATTAATCTCAGCAAAAACAAAAAAAAAACAACACATTTTAAAAGGTTCCTGGACAGAAAGGAAGAAGCTTCTTACATGAGCTAGAAGAAATGAAGCAGCTGTGTCCTTCACAAAAAATGCATTTGACAGCTGTGATGTGTAAAGAAGGCGTGGCACATTATTCCTGCTGTGTTAACTAAATGAAAAATAAATACATGTACACTAATCTTTTTAATGGTCATCTGACAGGTAAAAGCAGTGATGAATTACGACAACACACTGGAACAATGCCATGTTAGAGGACAGAGCTGTTTTGATTAATGTTAGAAGGACAGATTAGAACCAAAGATGTTCCAGATTGATGTTTTCCTCAGTCCTAAACTGCTTCACTCTCTTACTCGAAGGTGGAACTAAAGAAGGAGGAGAGGAACCAGAAGTGAACACACATTTTTTGCATTGCATTGTAAAACCAATAAACTTGAATATCTCATCAATCAGTGGATTGAAAGTAATCAGAAAGTAATCAATGGATGTACATCTACAACTGAGTCAACCTGATTCAAAGTGGCAACCACAGCTGACCTTAGTAAACACAAAAATGACTAACTCAGCCAAGTTAACAAATATTAGGCTAAATTTGATGTGGTAGTAGCTGAGAGTGATCCCCAACACATACTCTTAAGTGCTATTGCTATCTTACAACACACACTCTTTGTTTACAACTTTGTTGTACAACACAGCGGGTGATATACCTTTCTTAAAAAAAAATATACTGTTTTTGTTTCATAAAGAAATGACAGGCTGGGGGGGTGACTTTACATTTTAAATTAAGCGTAATGATGGTAAATGTAGGTTTATGTCATAATTATTACAAGAAATTAAACAGGGGTCATAAGTTAAAACAAAAAATGTTAATGACTGCTTAATGGCTTATTAGCAATGTTTGTATACTTCCACCAGTGACAGTCAGAGTCAAAAATCTGTCACTTTTTTATGATTGTATAATATATAACACAGAACATTACACAATAAGGCCTCAACATCAAAACACAAATAAGGAACTTAACATCTTTCCCTTTTAAAAGAAGAACCAGAATAACTTCATAAAACAAAAAATCTGGAGACAACAACACAATGGGGAGTCTATAACATCCTGCTGCTCGCCAGCTTATATTTGATGAGTCAACTGAGGGGAGCACTTTTACAGCTAAACTATAATTAACTTGGGTCAGACTTAATAAAGGAGCTCTGTTCTGTGCCATAATTACCAGCTATTACAAAAAAATCTACATTTGCTCTTTAGAAATTCAACAGTTTGCACAACAAACACAAGATTAGTGTTTTCCTAAACTAACTGATGCTAAAAAAGGCAATAATATTTATGCTCATGTCTGTGTATGTGTTCATTTGTCGTGATAGCAAAATATCTCATGAACCACATGACAGATTTTAATAAAACTCATAAAGTAATTGTTGGTTGACCGTGTACATCTGATTACCTTTCAGAGTCAACCACATTCAAGAAGGCCATAACACCTAACCAACCTTAGCAATCACCAAAATGACTATAGTCTTTAGTCGAATTTACATATATTTGTATGTATGTAGTAATTGAGAGTCATCATCAACACATACTCTATGCACTGTTATGAGATAAACAGAATGGATCCAAACTGCAGAAATCCGAAGGTTCAGGAACAAACAAAAAACTTTATTACCAAAAATAAAAGCAGATTTCAAAGCAACAAAAGCTAAATCCCTGACACAGGTAACACAAGCAGCAGCACAGTAGGATCAAACACTGACGCCTCTTGCCTGTCACTCACCTGCTGTTCATCTGTAATCATCCTGGCTGCACTCACTCACTAATCAACCCTCCCAGCAGAAATAAGATCCCTGTCTTCACTCACTCCCTGTCAGATTTGAACATACATAATGCTCCTATTCAGCTTTGGGTTTTGTTTTTTGTTTTTTTTTTGCATCCTGTAACTTCTGAGTTTTGCTTCTGCTTAATTATGTTCTGCTTCCTGCACTCATGTGTCCTTAGCAACCACCAACTACAAGATGATGGTAATGCACCTCAAACGTTTTTTGCCAACTGACACTTAACACCAGCAGAAGAACCACCAACTGGACATGTTACAGACTTTTCCCTCTGAGTGATACATCAGATTAGTGGACAGTACAGACAAAGAAATAAGCACAACTGGTAAATATATTCATAAAATGGTCTGGTTACTTCCTTCAATAAACATTATCAACTCTCAGAGTCAATCCTAATCTTCTCTCAGAATAACAAACTAATTTGTGCTTCTCTGCTCTTCAAGAGGAATAGAATCTCAACACACTGAGAGCACCGATGTAGAGCAAGCGTGTGCGCTCCAAACTCCCTAAAGCATTCCTGACAGAAGATCCTGGCACCACCTTCCATCCATCCATCCATTTTCTTTTCCCGCTTCTCCATTCCAGGTCGCGGGGAGCTGGTGCATATCCCCAGCAATCACTGTGTGAGAGCCCGCCTCTCGCACAGTGAGACAGGCTGGTGAGAGAGGCTGGACAGGCGCACCACCTTCCATATGTGTTTAATTTTATTGCTGTTCAGATAATGGACTTCATTTATGAGTGTTCAAATGCGATGCTGTTATATTTGCCTCTGATCTTACAATATGTTGTGTTCTGTTGCTGTTAATGCTTCTTGTCTGTAGAGGGCACTGCTGTGACAGCGTAGGCCAGAAGAGACCATGTTAAAATAAAATGCAGAAGAAGAACAAGACTGAACCGTGTTCTGTAATGACATCCTCAAAGTTACTATAATCAAGTTTGAGTTTAATGATTGTCTCCAATTTCATTCCGACCGCAACGCAATGCAAATGTTAAAAATATATTAGGACTTGTATTCTGAATTGAATGCAGACATGATACAAGAGTACTTAATGAAAGTTTTGCATGTCTGCATATCAAATTATATGTAAACGATTATATGATAAAGGTCTAGACGTACAGATAAAATGTTTATTGAAAAAACTGGAATAGTTAGGTAGGTGGTCTGGGACTGGAACAGGTCTTCAGCTGTATTGCAGAGGGCAACAGGAGTGATTAGGAAAGGAGCTACTGTAATGAATCTTGATCAGGAAGGTTTAATTTTCAGATAAGGATGAGGTGAACTGCCAGGGAGGAATGAGTGGGGTCTGAGGAGTGGAACGTGGTCAAAGTTGGCGAACTTGACTCAGGAGACTGAACTGTTGGAGGGTGAGCAGGGTTCGGTCAGAGGTGGAACTCGGAGGAGGAAGAAACCAGGAAGCTGCCAGCTGGAACCACAACAGGGTGAGTACTTGTAGATTGAGTCTTGATCTTGAAAACTGAGGAAGCTTCTGGAGACAGAATCCAGGAATACGGCAGCAACCTGGGAGGAAGCACACAAAAGGGGAGAAAATCCTCCAGAGGGGAAAAACCGCAGGAGATTAGTCTGGCTAGAAGCATATCACTAAGGTTAACACTCAGGCATCGAAGTGCTGGCAGCAAGCTCCTTTTAAGCCTCCTCCTTGATGAGGCTGACGAGCAACACCTGTCACCCCTCAGCCGCCCTGCTCTCAGAAGCCACCTGTGGAGAGATGAGGAAGCAGCAGCCAAAACAGAGGGAGAAGACTCCCAGAACTCAACAGCAACAACATTAACGAAGCACAAAAACAAAATACAGAAACGCAATTACATTAACAAAATTAAAGAGGTAGGTCCCAGTGGGAGACCTGAGAAATTGCTGATTGGACCATAGCCATCAATACGTATACATATTAATGTCTATGGATTGGCCTGCACCACTTTTGACTTTTGAACCAGAAGTTTTTCTGGTTTTAGCGCGTTCGTTGTGTGCTTTTAATTTGAAAGGGGCTCGTAAAGGAGGGCACCATAATCGAGTCAAAATCGAGTGCCGGCTGGCTTGACCGTAGTGTTCAAATTGGGCTTACTTTGTGCTTCGTTAGTTGTTGTATTTCTGTATTTTGTTTTTGTGCTACGTTAACGTTGTTGTGGTTTGCACTTCAGAGCCACCGTAAGGAATACATAATGTCATACACCTTTCTTGACAGAGTTTTAAAGTAAGATCATCTTCTGCTGTTAAATGACAGAAATGTAGCTGTTTTGGTCTGGGCAGGTTGTAGGTTTCTTCAGGTGGTCGGTTTCTTTATTTGCTCAGAATTAGCAGTAGATGTAGAGCTGTTAGCCTCCAGAATATTTCAGTCTGATGCTCTCATCTGTTTGTTAAAAACAACTATGATGCCTATTAATTCATTTATTACTTGGAAAAAATGTCAGCGTGTACTCTGAGGAAATGTTCCCTGTTTGGATTCCACTTTTCCTGCCCCATTTTCCTTTTATGTAACATTGTGGCTTTTTAAGCTCGCTTTCAAATCTGCTCTCGTTTTGACTCCCTTCCTGTCTATTTCAATTTAGCAGAGAAGTGCTATTATCATTTCCTTCAAACCAACAGTGAGATTTATGCCATATCCACTCAAAAAGAAAAAGAGAAAAAGAAAAGAAGCTTATCCCCAATGCCTTCCTGCCTTTTCAATATTTGCTCTTCTTTGAGGAGATCAGTGTGTTTGTTGTATAAATATTTGGTAGTTAAAATTTTAATAAAGCAGTCAACGAGTGGAGTTTTCACCAGGGACTTGTACAGATATCAATTATTTGACTGTTATTATATGTTAATTCCCCTGATAAAATAAACCAAAATGAAAGTGTTTAGTCCTTTAAGGAGGAAAGAGATGACTCTCAGTAAAAATAGACAGCTAAGGAGCAGACAGAAACCAAATATAAATGCATTTTTGTCGGATACCTCAGCAGTACACATATACATCTGAACCACAATGTAGTTTAAAAAAGCAAAGGTGTTGTGTTTTCTGGTTAATTTTGTAATTTCTGCACACACTGTTAAAAAAAGGTAAAGTTAGAGTAAAATACCAGCAGCTGTGGTTGCCAGGATTTCCCCATAAACATAATGATGTATGACAGTACAGTTCACTATTTTGAAATTGTCAGTTTCACATATGGCAACTCTTTTTTTGTTTACAATAAAAATTGGAGGAAAAATACATTGGAAATCTGTTTTACTTCAAATAACCTTAAAACAGTGAAAAAAAAACTAAATATAGAAACAATCTTTCAATTAAAAAGAAACAATTTGGCTGTAGAACATGGTAGAGTAGTTCAATTAAAAATTCAAGTTTCAGTAGTTTTCTGGAAGCTGTGGTTGAAATTCACCATAAAACTGGGACAATGTAAGATCAATGAACAACTGAAACTGTAGATTAAACAATAAATTATAACAAATTATTGTGGAAAAATATTTACATTATGAAATTTGTTATATTTACTCTTAAAATGACAAAATACAACAAATCTAACGTCAGTCTTCCAGCAAAAACAAAAAAAAAGTAAAAGCATGAAGCAACTGCAAAACATAATACAGTACTATTTATGAAAGTTTAAATTTTTAGTAATGAACCTGCAGCTGTGGTTGCCTGAATTTCACCAGATAAACTATGATGACATTATATGACAGTGCTGTTTGGAAACTGTCAGTTTCACAAATGAGAACTCATTTGTTGTTTATGGTAAATTATTGTTAAAAACACCAGTTATTCTGTTTATTGTAAATTAATCTTAACAACATCAGAAATACCTTAAATCTAAAAGGAGTCTGTCAGTCAGATAAAACAGTGAAGCTGTAAAACATGTCACAGCATTTTAATTAAGTTAAACCTTTCAGTAATTTACTGGCAGCTGTGGTTGCAAGAATTTCACTTTAACAACTATAAAGATATCAATTTTTTCCCATGAAGTTACCCGTATTCATATTTTCTGTTATTGTAGCAGCAGAGCTTTACTGAACCCACGGTACTCATGTTTGGTTATTCACTTGGTAGAGAAGTTTCAAATATTATATCTCATTTCTCCTTATGAAGGTAAACTGATGTTCTTAAAAGTCACACTGCGTCCACTTTACTAATTTCAACGTTTTTAATGAAAATGCTGTGATCTGTCATGACTGTAAAAAGTAACGCTTATTGCCAGAGGACTTCTCACCTAAAACCAAGCTCTTACAGTTTTATTGCCCTCACTGTGGATGGAGATGCAACGTGTTCTTCCACAACAACAATAAAAAGCCCTAAGACTTAAGTGTATTAGCTGTGGCCGTGCATGACCTTGTGCAGGCGTCACCACTGCTAATTTTTGATATGGAGTCACAGTAATGTCATTTACGTGTCTCTCCGAGACTGCTGAGGCGGTGCGATCTGACTAATGTGAGACTATTTATGGATGTCAGCAAGAGCTGTGTGATTAACTATGTCAAGTGTGGGAGGCAAAGCTTTCATAAACTGGAAAATTTACACCATAACCTTCCTCTGACTGATTCCACCCTTCTGATTTATCTAATGGCTTTGATGTCTCATATGGAGCCTCTTCCCTTGTGCCCTTCACTGTGTTCATATCATCCAGAGGGATGTTAATAAAAGCATAAGCTTTTTATTGAAGAAGGGTAAACACATGAATTATTATTATTGTTGTGTGATATCTGAGCACCTACATAAATGTTAAGTTCAGTCTTAAACTAACCTAACAGCTCGGTTTTAGACTGTGGACAGAAGTGCTGCCAGCTAAATAAGATCAATTTGCTCTATAGAAATGTTTGTAGTTAGCTGGAATAAAATCTATTGTGGCTAACATCTAGTCTACATTTGCTAATTAGCTAATAGAACTGCACAGCTAAGAAATATGATCATCATATGTTTACAGGTATTATTACTGAAATAATTACATTTGCTGCTAATGTTAGCAGTGGATGAAAAGTTACATAACCAGGGATGGTTGCAAAAATCCATCTAGTGATTTAGATTCCTCTTAGGACCTTGTGTGTCACTGTTGTGTTTCATCAGAAGTTGGTTAACATTGACAGGATTCATCATACTGGGACAATGGCCAGAACAAAATGTTGATAATGTTCACTAAAAAAGTCTATAATAGCACAATTGAAATAACTTTGGAGGTGTTTGATTTAAATTCGGTTGTGATGATAAATAATATTAAGGTCCTGGTGCTTTAAAGAAAGGTCACTATCTTCTCATTAAGGGGCCATGCGCACAGAAACAGTGTTTTAAGCCCTGGGTCCACACAGAAACAACTTTTTGGCAGCCCCAAAAACAGTATTTCTTTTTTGAAAATGGGTTCAAGAGTAAAAAGATTTTGAAACGTCACCCTTGAGTTTTTATGTGGAGAGCCAAAACAGAACTGTTTGAAAGCAATAATGTTGTAGCCCTTCCTCTCATCTAACCCATGACCCTAGGATGTCCTCTTTTTCTTGTTGGGTGCAAAATGTAAACACACCCGTTGTTTTGTGTTTTTTTATGTATTTGTGTGGCAATGTTTCAGTGCCACATACAGGCCTGGCATAGTTACTAATATTTTGGGTTCTTTTCGGTGTTTCTGTAAGAATGCAGTTTTTTTCAAATAACAAAACAATCATTTTGGGGAAAAGTGTGTTTCCGTGTGGACAAGGCCCAAATCCCCAAAGATTGTAACTATTCATTTGCACCACACATTTTTATTTTAGAGGAAGTCTGCAGGGTTCCTCCTCTGGAGTCAATAAACAAGACAGAATGTTGTTCTAATCCTTCTGCTAACTGCAGGATATTCCACTGAATAAGTCATAACTTTAAGTCAATAACAGCATTAAAAGAAAAAAAAGTCAATAAATCTCTGAAGTTACTTGTTTTAATCTACTCGTGAACACGAGTAACTGAACCACAGGTCATGATAAACCCTTTAATGATTCACTCAGATCTAAAACATAGATCTCACGGGGATGCTCAGGGAAAGTTCATTTGATCTCCACAATCATTAGGATTGGACCTCTGGAGACTATAAATGTCTGCAGTGATTTTTATTGCAATCCATTCGGTAGTTGATATTTCCCACAGAACCACACTTCACAGAAAAAAACAAAAGACAAATGAAAAGCTTGACTGATGATAGTAGATATAGTCCTGTTCACATAAAGTAGTAAAATGGAGAATTTTAAAAATCACAAAAGGTCACAGTCATTCTTTGCAGTCAGTAAATGCAAACCGAAAACAGCTTAAATGACTTCGTATTCACTGGCTTTTGTAGAGGTGAACAGATGGCCATACTAAAAGATAGATTCATCTTTTGCAGTGGCTTATTTGCTTCAAACATTTATTGCATATCAGTGACGCGTCCCCACATACTTCTCTCCACATCTGGCTACAGAACCGCAAAGGAGAGAGCTGAAAGTTGCTTTTCCTCTCTGAGACTCAGCTTAGCTGAGGGGCTTGGCAGGCACTGCTTCTGACAAACACATTGTTTAAAGCTCCAGGAGATTAGCTGAGCTACAGCCGCTGTCGGGCGCTGATATGATTCCTGCTGGATTTACAGCAGGTCTGCTGAATGGAACCTGTCTGACTCGGGCACTCTGAGGGCCCTGAAAGGCAGGTGTGTTTACTCCAGCTGAGGAGTGCATGCAGGAGGCAACGATTGAAAGATTCTGCAGTGCTGTTCAAGCCGAGCAGAGAATGGTGACTGAAGGGAGGCCTTTAGGCAATGCTCCCACCCAAAGGCAATATCTTTAAAAAAAAAGGTTCTCATCACCTGCAGGAAACTGCAGTCTGGCATGCTGTAAATCCTTTGGATCCCATTTATTCTGGAGTGAGCTGACATGGAGTTTCCATGCTAACAAATAGCTCCCCATGGAGGACCCCTGAGACTTCCACCCACACCTCTAATCTATTGCTTACTATAGCTGCCAGTGGAGTCGTACAGCTAAATTAATCGTTGTATTAACAGTGCATCATTTTGATTATTGAGTTGCTTATTTTCTCTCATTACATAAACTATTACACAATCTACCTAATTTCCAGAGCTAATGAACATTTAAATTTTAATATCTATGATTTACTACTAATTTGCTGTTGGTAGCTAACCAGATGTTAAATAGCGCCCTCACTCATTGTTTTTTAAATCCATTTTGAATTTTTTTTTCTTATCAGATCCAATCTTATAGTGCCACTTTCTGCATCTCCTCTGCTGTTCCATCAGCAGACCAACTGTGTTTGGACATCTTACCCAGATATTAGTGAGTTCTAATTTCCTTTCACTTTTTACATTAAAACCAATTAGGTTTGAAGAGCGTTGGTGATCTTCATCGCTTGTTTGTGAGAATAGCCAAAACCTCCACAACTAGAAATGAATGGAATCACATGTAACAACAGGAAGTCCTAAATTGAGCAGCATACGTTTGGAGATTTCAGCAGATGGTGCAGGGGCTGAGAGCAACGTTGGCTGTTTTACTGGTTTGCTTTAATTTCTTCATTACTTGCAGAGAAAAAGCAAGTTTGTTTGTATAGGAGCATTTGTACACAGGGCCGTTTACAGACACACGGAAATACATTAAAAGAAGAAATTACAATATAAGAATTACAATAAAATTTGTCTATTACATACAAGAAACAAACAAATAAATAGCTAAGAATTAATGACTGGAAAAACTAATACAAATAAAGTTTCATTTTCATTGGAAAGCTGCCGTAAACAATATTGTTTTCAGTCCTGATTTAAAGAAACCATTCATTTCTGCACATCTTGGGTTTTCAGGTAGTTGGTTTCAGAGTTTAGGAGCATAGAGACTAAATGGTGCCTCCCCATGTTTAGTTTTAGTCTGGGGAACACTGAGTTCACGTGACCCTTGCAATGTTCTTAAATTGATAGTAGGTTGATTTAGTGATAGACTTCATCTGACTGGTATAATTTAAGTCAGAGTCCATAGGTCTCTGGCATGCTCTTTAGTGTTTAACGCCATAGAGTCCAGTTGAAAGTTGACCTCTAGTCTTGAATTTTTTGGACCAAAACCAATGACTTCTGTTTTTTCTGCATTGAGTTGAAGGCCATATATTCCTTATTATTTTGGACAAACTTAGTTAGTGTCTATAAGGGACAATAGTCATGTGGTGATACAGAAATGAAGAGCTGTGTGTCATCAGCATAATAAGAGATGTTGTAATAATTAATAATCTGAGCTAGAGGGAGCAAGAATGAGCACTGGGGAGTCCCACATATGATCTTTTTTTACCCTCAATTTAAAACTGCATAATGAAAAAAGTAGACCTAAATTGGCAGGTCAGATCTGAATTAATTTAGATTTGGTCCGAGATAATTCCAAACATTTTTCCAGCCTCTACACCCATATATTAGGATCAACTGTGTCAAATACAGCACTGAGATATAATAATATGATATTAATATAGGAGAAAGTCAATTATGACTAAATTTTAATGGTAAAGTTTTGTTAAGTCTCCAGTAGATTTGAGATAATATACAGGAAAAATATATAATTGGAACTCATCTGATTTTTGATATTTCCTTATGTAAACTTTTTGTATTGAAGAATTTTTGATTTTGAATATAAAAAGCTTTTCTAATGAAGGGACATAAGAGGGTCTTGTGCAAAAAAAGAGACAAAAGAAAAACCTATTTAGTGTTAGTGTTAAATGTTTTTAACCCACTTTAAACCCTGTAGGACTCAGAATGAGATAAAAGCTAATTTGGATGTAAAACCGTGCCCCAAATCCTTCTCTGCATTAATTATTAGTGGAACAGCTCCAAGTCTGGTCTCTTGCTGATTCCACAGATACTGGGATTGGCTCTCTGGTGTTCAGTTGTTGGGGGGATTTTTACTGGGAGATGTTTTAAAAAATATTCAACCAACACTGTAAATAAAATATATACATTATTATGTATGTATTTCTGTGGGCTGGGGAAAATTCATGTTGACATCAGTTGTCTTATTTTTAATAAGTGCAATTTTCTTCTTTAGACATGAATAATACATAGAAACACTATTCCTCACAATTTCTTCTCCTAATTTAAATGAATAAGAGATCGAGGAGGTTTATTAAACATCACTTTGGGGCACATCCCAAGAATGTCTCTTTTTGGAGTAGACTGCTGAAAAACTAAAGTATTAAAAAAATAAATAAAATAAGATGTGACAAAAACATATTTTTTGAATATGTGTTCCTACTTTGAGTGAGTAAAGTGTTTTGTGTTTTTTTTCTTGTTTTTTTTTTGGTCTTTATACAATGTGAGTAAATCTGTGACTGTTTTTGGTCAGTCTCTGATATCTTCAGGCAACAAGATATCACGTTTTATGTTTTTTTTTCTTTTTTCCCTTCCTGCTCTGGCAAGGTTTTATTGCAGAATGTATTTCTGACCCAGCCCTATTTCATATTTTAAATCATAGCTTGAACCCCATTAGTTGTTCAGTGTTGGCCGAGTTAAGATCCAGCATACTCTGCAGAACCAAGTAAAAAGAAATTGAGACAAAAAAGATGAAGTGATGCTATAAAAATTGTAGCATGCAATACTGTGCAATTTTCAGACACATCACAAAGACTTTATCTCTGAGCTAATGTGAAGCACCAATGTAGTTATTTTTTGGTAAAATCCCTCAACAAGGGGCAAACATACAATATGTTGTATTTTTTATTCATTTGCAACACATATACATTCTGTGCAGGATATGAATTCCTACTTTTATGATCACATTTTATATACATTTTTTTTTCATCTCAGAATTGATTGGCTTTCAACAAGTCTTAATCTAGCCAAATAAAGTCTTCTTTAGAATCAGCCAAGCCTTGTGGATAGTGCTAGTTTGCATCCCAGCAAAGATAATTTTTAAAACATAAGCATATCATAAGCATGTCATCATGACAAAAAAAATGATAACATAAAATGAATATTAATATTTGTCCACTGATCTTTATGTATGACTAATTTTGAACATTTTTAGAGTCAAAATCGCTGAAGTTGCATATTTCCTGTTCAAATACAAGGGTGACACGCGAGGTGCGGCAGCAACGAGCCGAGCCGAGCCTCTAAATGTGCAATCCATCACAAACTGGGTTGACATTATATTTTATGTATTTAGTTTTGCTGATTGGACATAAAACCGCAGTGAAAAGGCACATGGTGAGGCAGGCAGTACTCTGCCGCACTGAAGGGGGCGTACGTGAGCCAACGGGAGCTTGTTGCTGCTGTCCTTTTACGCAGAGGCGAGTGAGAGTCACGTGCACTGCCGCGAGCTGTTAAGTTTTGTGTTTTGCTCCATCGGACTGCCAAAATGGTAATTGTAAAGTTTTTTCTTATCTTTACGTACTTTTAATACGTACCTTACATGTGTGTGTGTGACAAACGCTGAGGAGATACGAAACAACCAGTAGCCAATTGAATAAGCTACCCTTTTGGGTTTATATATTTGTAAATCTGACTCTAAAGGAGTCAGTTTCTCACCAACCATGAACCTCACTGCATGTCACTGTAACATTGTCATGGTAGAAAGTTACTAAACTTGTAGGTATAGACTTGTAGTGCAGCTGTCACATTGTTTTAAAATCGAACCAACCTCATTAAATTAAATTAATTCTGGTTTAGGTTGTTATCTTAGCTGGCACAGACTGTTAGGCCCTCTTCACACGGGATGACAACTCAACTACATTCTTCCTGACCTATTAGAACATGGCTGGAAGCTGCCATCTTGACCCCCCCCATGGAAGTTTTGTGTATGTTTACAAACACATGGACATATCACGCTCTATCATGTGCATCAGGGACCCCTTTCTGCTCTTAATACACACTTGAACACCTCACCATGACCCTGCAAAGATCATCCGTGTTCGAGCAGATTATTTTTTAGCTTTGTAGTGGGGTTGCCATCCAATGCAAAGGGAGCTTTAGGCAGTGATCTTGCTGCCTTGTACAAGTTACGGCTCTGTGGCTGCTCAACAGCAGGTGCGTTGGCCTGAACACGGAAAAAATACTGTAGAGCAAAGACTGGTTCATGCCTGAATGGAGTTTATTATCAGGTTTGCTAAACTTTCTCACAAACCTCACTGGCCCACTGAATTTCCTGCCTTAGATGTCATTTTATTCATCGAGCAAAAAAGGTCTGTTAGTTTGAAAGGAGCCATCATAGCAGACAGAAAAATCAACTGGCATTGGTGTTTTTTTTTATTGATTTCATGCTGCCTATTGGATGACTAAAATTCCACTTTGGCAGAAAGTAATATCAAAGAATAGTGTAGCTATCTACCAAAATTGCATGTCAGAAAATGTGTGCTTCTCTTATATTTTACAGAAAAATGATCAAAGACGTCCTTTTTAAAATAGCTTTAATAATTATCTCATGCTAATAATGAGTCAAATGGGCTTTTGTGGAGTAAAATAGAGCTTGCTTTGTGACCTGGAGAAGGTTGAGGTAACAACATTCAAGACAAAAAAAAAAAATAATTCAAGCTAATTTTAAACTTTCTTTCCCAATGAATGAATGTTTTCAAAATCTGCTAGACAGTTTCATTATAATTCTCAGGGATGTTGAGTGTCTGCTTTTCTGCATCTTTTCTGCATCTACCCTAACCCTAACCGTAACCCTAACAGAATATGGTTTGCATTTCAGCCAGTTGTGGAGTTATCCCACTGTAACTAAAAATAAAAACTAATCTAAATAAATCCCTTGATTAATAATGGCCTGAAATATATATAGATGTACATTTAATATTTTTAGGCCTGCTGTGGGCTTAAAGAGGATATTCTATATTTTGTGGTTGTGTTCATCTTTTCCAAAGCCAACAAACTTATTGCTGTGACCTTATCTGTTTGGCCAACAAATGGTATGTTTATGTGTGTGTAATGCTAAATGGGTTGCCAGAAATCTGATAAAATAACCCACTCAACAGACTTTAATTAGTTTTTCAGACTTTCACCAATAGCATGACTGAATCTCCATTCTTATCTTTTTTTTAAATCAATCTCTGAATTTGGAAAAAATGACTTGTGTGAAGTTAGTACAACAACATCTCCCCAGCAGTTAATGGGAAGAAGGGCAAACCTTGGACAGGGTCCATCACAGGTTTAACTCTCAGCTGGGAATTTGAATGTTCTCCCCATGAATGTGTGGGTTTTCTCAAGGCTCTCTGGTTTCCTCCAACAGTACAAAAACATGCACACTGGATTAAATGGACGTTCTAAAATAATCTTAGTTTCTCTGTTTGCTTTGAATTGGACTGGCGACCGGGGCAGGTTGTACCCCTGGTGGAAAGAGGCTCCATCTCCCAGGTGACCCTGAACAGGATTAAGCAGGTACAAAAAAATGGATAATATTAACATGTTCCCTAATGTTTCAGTTTAAATTGCCCATTTCCCACCTTCCTTACTGACCCATAGATAATCTCAAATGAGTGAAATAAATCAACATCAGAACAAACTCCTGCAGTCCTCCTGTTTGTTTAAACTGAATGGCACTGAACCACAGAATAAGTGTTATAAATAAAATTATTGCATATGTTGTGAAAGATCATTTCAAGCATGTGTTTGCAAAACAAGGTTTAAAGTCCCTTAAGTGCTGTTGCCTGCAGAATATACAAATATAGTTTGTTTCCATCTTTCAGTCTTCGGCACCTACTGTAAGTGGGCTCTGCAAAATGCAAAGCCTCAAACTAGGAGGGAAAACAAGAAAACGAGCCCCTTTCTACAGTTGGATGTTATGTAAGTGAACTGGCATCTTCTGAACTGAACAGGCATAAAAAAACATGTAAAATTCACCACATCAGTGCGATTAGCCGGTGTGCAGGGACAGGGCTGACACAGAGGGGGTGAGTTATGTGAAAGTGTAGATTGTGATATTTTAGCACCTGGACATCAAAGAACAAAACTAGTGTGCATAACAGACTGAACTGGTCAGGCAAAGATTTGGAAAAAGGTGAATAAACCTAAAGGAAAAAAAATGGTTTAAATCGCAAAGAACATAAATAGATGTTTCTTGCATTTTTTTATCATTTATGTCCCTATATAGTATCTGTTTTTTCAGTCATTCTGAGTCACTGTCTGTCTCTGTCTTCTGAGGCTGAATATTAAACAACATGTCCCTTCAATATGAACCCAAGCTGAATCCATTCCAAGTCATCTGTTTCGTGTCTCTGTGGCAAATAAAACTGACAAGCCTCATCTCCATATGGGTCAATCAATTTTCCCATAGCTGCGCTTGATGACTAAAGAGAGAAATGCTGAATATAAAGAAGTGACTCATATTCCTTGGTTTTCCTTTTTCAAGACAAACCTTGAACTAGATTTTTTTTTTCATTTTACTTTAAGCTTTGTAATTTAAGTGAGCTGCTTTAAACATATTTAGATCTCAGGAACTCTGTGCCTCTGTCTGACAGGCACAAGTTTTACTAAATAAATTTGTGTCAAAATGCATTAAAATGACAAATTTTAGTTTGTAAAATTTGATTTAAATGTAGGTTTATATGTGGATATATCAATCAGAATCAACATTTTATTTCTGAGTAATGATAGCTGCCCTTAAACTGTATCATGACAATAGATTAGATTTTCATCATGTCTAAGTATAATTTTTGCCCTCTAGTGTTGTGCATGAGAGCATTCAGATGAGCGTCTTCATGAGTTACATTCTATTTTTTGTGAACTTTAAACTTAAAGTGGTTGTTTTTTACTTAATAAACTCAAACTGAGCATTGCTCAAAATGGACTAAACAATCTGGAGAAAAACTGTAAGCTGTTGTAGCATTTTTAATATTTCTCTCTGATCAGCATACATGAAAGTATAGTTGAAATACCATCACAGATTGTCTTCTTTATTCTGCATGAGGTGAAGGTTGGTTAAATGATCCTATGTTGGCTGTGTTTATGTCAAAATTTCAGACTTTTTTACTTTCTTACAACAAGCTGGTGTAGATTCTCAGTCATCCAGGCCATGGTAAATTCAAAAAAAGTTAAAAAACAAAAACAACTGGACTTCTATTCTGTAGCTGAAGACGTTTCGCTTCTCATCCGAGGAGCTTTCTCAAGCTTTCCCAATTGAGAAAGCTCCTCAATAATTAGATAATTTCAAGGTCAATTGGTAAGATTAAATTTAGAGGTGTTTGAAATAATAAGATTCTTCCGAACCTAAATTAGAGTGCGGGGGGTGGGGGGCATATTTTTTCTTTAACTCAGTAATTTACACCGTCCAGAAAGTCATTTTTAATTGGTCTTTGCAGGAAAAAACACTCAATAGAGAAGGGTAACTGGAGATGTTGGAGTTTTTAGATCCAAAGAGAAAGTCCACATTATTCTAAAGTTATTCTAAAGTTTTTCCTGTGGGAATTTCATAACTGCCCTAAAAGTTTAGAGTTAAGCAATGTCTTGGGGAAACCTTTACAATTTTTCCTTAATTATCTGCAGCTGAGACCAGTGAGGTGGCAGGAAAAAGCAAACTGCCAGCGGAAAAATATGAGACAATTTGGTACATATATAAGAAATCTCTATGAAGAGAAAGAGTTCTGAAAACATAGCATTCAGACACAACACAAAAACATTAAAACTCTGTCTTTCTGATGTTTTATAGAAAATTTATTTATACATTACATTTTACATTTATCAAATTACTATACATTTATGAGCTTTTAAATTGGGTCAAATAAACCTGTATTAAGTATTTATTTCTAAATTCTGATGGAAGAATGATTTTCATTTCTTTATTTAACCAGATTAAAACCCCACTGAGATCAAGATCTCATTTGCAAGAGGAACCTGGACAAAAAGTCTAAACCACATGTCGTAAAAGAGTTGCACAAGTCACAAACACAATAAAAGGACAATCATTTGAACAATTTAAACAATCATAAAAATGCAGAAACTAGGAGAAAAGAAATACATTATTTAAAAACACTGGCACTGATTAATAAATTCATGATGCTTATTATTCAGAAATGCTAAAAATAATTTCAAAGAACTACGATCCCATATTTTGAGTTCAGAATGGAGATGTTTCAATGCAGTCCAAGCAGTGATGCTGAATGCTTGTTTCCCCTTTTCCATCTGAGCAAGGGGAACGAGCAAAAGTAAAAGGTTGTTGGAGCGAAGGGTATAGCAACTGTAAGTTCTTTGTATAAGAAGACTGAACCTTCTAAGATCTAAACTCTTGCAAGGCATGCAATTTTAATATCTATTTGCTGTAGGGGCTGATTGGGACCTGATGTGAATAAAGGAGTGCTAAGCAATAGGAGATATGGACATATGGGGACGCCAAGCAGAGTTTTACAAATCAAAGTCATCCAATGAATGTATCTTTGTACACCCAGAGGAGGCCAATCAACCTTGGTATACAGCTCACAATGATGAGTGAGGCATCTGCAGCCTGTTATGATCCTCAAATCACAGTGGTAAACAGAATTCGATGTATGGAGACATTTAGCTGAGGCATTCAAATACAGAACATCACCATAATTAAGCAAAAGTAAGAAGGTTGCTGATATATACAGGCTCCATTGTGGTAAAAAAACTCAAGCTTCACCCACAGTTTTTGGACCACATTGGCAATGTGTATCTTAACCCTCCTGAAGCATTCATAACTGAAGAGAGGAAGAAAAGCCCTTGTAGCTTCTGGTTCATTTGACCCAAAGGCCACAGGAGGGTTAAAAAAGAAATCCTCATTAAGTGTAAAACCAATGTACTTTAAGTTGTCAACAAACTCAATTTGTTTACCTTGGACAGTAGTAATCAACTGAGAAATCACTGGTAGCCTTCATGAATGCACAAATACAATGGCTTTCGTTTCATGTATGTTTAAAATCGGTTAAGGAGTTTAATTTATTGAGCATGAACATCACAGAAGGGCTGATAATAATCTTCTAGGATTTATGTAACTAGTGGAAAAAGTAATAGGATTGGACTCAGTGCTGTAACTTTAACTATTTAGAGATGGGAGCATGTCCCTAAAGTTGGCCTCACACCAGATAATTCTGCTGAGAATGAACATTATATTATGATTCCTGTGTGCAAAGTTGGTGCCTGACTGAACTTGTAATAAGATATTTTTTTCAAAACAAACCGAAAACAGAAAAATAAAAAAAATCTTGCAGTTTACTTTGAAATTAGTTACTTATCACGCCAACAGCTGGGTCATTTCTTTTTCTTTTTACCTGCAGGAGGTAATGAGAAGTCTTGATGAAAATAATTAAGCCCAGCATGTTCAGGAGGCTGGAAGATATTCAGAGTGTGCTTCTGAGTTATCTGTGCTGATGGCTGTCTGTGTTTTCTAATGCTGATAAGGGTGATGATGAGTTTAGAATTAATTAGAATCACAGTTCCTGTGTGTGTGTACCTGTTTTTAGTACAGTTTGGGGACCTTTTCTGGTGTACATTCCTACTTTGTCAGGACTACTAGTTCTTTTGGGGACCAGTCCAGTCCCAATATGGTGGAACATCATTTTAGGGTTAGGGATTTGGTATAGGGCTAATGTGAAAATTGAGTTATGTTAGGGTTAAGTGTGTACTTCTAATGGTTAGGTTTTGAGTAAGGGTCAGGGCTAGGCTACAGAAATTAATGGAAGTTAATACATGGTCTTTATAAGGATAGAAAAACAAACGTGTGTATGTGTGGATGAAAGAGACGCTGAGGACCACATCACTTTTCCCCTCCAGCGCTTGACAACATTTTCAGAGCAGCGTTGGTGTGTCATGCAGCGGTGGCAAGATAACAGACAAAATGGATACGATGACATTCCCCTTAAAGGGGAACAGAAAAGCCTGACTGAATGGGAGAAAAATGAAACACTCTTCGCAGACAGTGACGTTATACATCCTTGTGTGTTCATACATTTATTATACTACTGTCAAAAAGAAACAAAAACTTTCATCCCGACATGAACCTTCAAGTTATAAAATATTTCACACGTTTGATGATCATTTTCTGATGCTATAAAAATGAACTAGTGTACAAATTGAGATTAAAAGATGTGGGACTCTTCTGGGTCTTCCCCGTGGTCCGATCTGGGGGGTGGGCAAGTGGTCCGTACTGCGTGGGTGGCCCTGGGGGCTCTGGGCTCGGGGTCCCTCCTGGGGTCTTGGGCTCTGGCCCTCCCCCCTTATATCTGCCTCCGGTCTTGGGGGTCGGGTCTCAGCTGCTTCACAGTTGCTATTAAATGTTCTATTAGAGAAGCCTTACGCACTTATGCATGCTCACAACCACACACAAATAGATGTAGGAATGCCTATGTAGGCATCATATGTAGACATATAGATAGATATGTGAAGGTATATTCATGTGTATGCTGTGCTTTGTCATGTCCTTTACAGGGGAACAGACAGTGGTCAGGTGCTTGCCGTGTTGCCGTGTGCTNATATGTATATATATATATATATATATATATATATATATATATATATATATATATATATATATATAATAAACACTCCACTTGATAATCACTAGAATAAATAGTTTTCAATAATGGTGTGGAGAGGATGGCTGTAAGGGGAGAAGGGAGGCCATACGAAAAAAAAAAAAAAAAAAAAAGAGATTAAAAGATGTTTATACTTCATGTTAATGACCTGAATAGTTGAACCAATGCATCCCTTTAGGAAGATGTTAGACTTAGTACATAGTTTAAAAAAGAAATGTCCAAAGACGTTTTTTGGACAATTTTTTATGAATTTCAGTAAATTGGCAATGGTTTATTGTAACCTCTGGCTTTAAAATGAAGTTATTTAAACATGTAAAACCAACCCATATTTCTATCCTTATTTTGTGGCTGCAACAATTATTTCTTCATTACAAATAATGTCAATCTGAAACATTCATAGATATCCATAACACCTAGATGAATATCAATCTGTGTGCTTTTTTTCAATGTATTTTGGGACTTTTTCTGTCTTGAATGATAAAATCTTGCACTGACTGCTATTTAGTCTGGTTCAGACAAACATACTCCCTTTAAAACTGTTATAATACAAGTTCTTATTTGTTGTAGTTGTGGAATTTTTGCCTAATTTTTTTTTTTTTTTTTTGTGGAGGGACTAGTTCTTTGTTTTCTGAGTGTTCTTTGTATTTATTGTTGCTTATTTTGTTCTTGACTCCTCTCTTGTGTTCCCTGTCCATTGTGTCCTTTTTCCTTACACATCTGTTCCTCATCCATTAATTATTATCCATCTGTTTTCACTCAGTAATCACCACTCCCATCTTATTTACTCCTCATATTATTCCGGGTTGTCAGTCCCCCCTGTGCTTTTTCAAAATGCCTAGTTAAGGAGTTTCTTTGTGCTGCCTGGACTTCTGTTTACTTTGTTTTTAAAACTAGTTAGTTGCTCTTTTATTCTGCATCTCAGTTCCAAACCAGTCACCTCATTGTGATATTAGTCATCTGTTCATTCATCCATTCGCCTTACCTGCTTTTTTGTGTAGGGTTGCAGAAAAGCCTATCTCCATAATTAAATATAAAAGCAGAAATATATAAAATGCTCAATAAATAAATAAAAGGTCAAATAAATAAACTAATATGCTTAAAATGCACCAAATAATTTAAAAAGGAGAACTTTACTCCATGTTTTATAAATTAATTGACATTCTTATTTATTTTTTCAGTTTAGTTCCAACAAATTATATTTTTAAGCCTTATAGATGCATTTTTTGTCTCTTTATTTATTCTTTTCTCCCCACAAGTTTTTTTTTTATTTTCATATGTTGCTCTTACATTTGTCCATGTGCAAATGTACAAATGTAAATTATATAATTTGATAGTACTGGTGGGTTTTGTAAACAAAAGAGGTGTTACACACAAAAAAGACAAATAGTGCTGGTAAAATGTAGTTGGTAAAAAAATTGGAAAATTTTTAATTTCCACCCCTGGGCAAGACACCTAGTGGCAATTTAGAGTTACCAGTTAACCTAACATTCATGTTATTTTTGGTCTTTGGAAGGAAACCAGAGTACCCAAGGAAAACCTTTGCATGCAAAGGGAGAATAGGTAAACGGTGTACAAAGGCCCAGGCTGAGTTGTGAACCTGCGACTTTCTTGCTTGAGAGGTGACAGGTCTAACCACGACTCCACCATGGTGCCACCTGATATTACTATTGATTTGTTATATGGCCGTATAACAAACCTAAAAAAATATCAACACAAATCATCCAGCAGTATCAAAATGATGAAAGACCTTTTCCTCTGTTCCCAGCATATTTTGGGCTTCAATCCCTTTACCTCTTTATCTCTGTGTTAAAGGAGGTGATAATTTCCTATACTAATTACAGCTCTCCTACATGTCAACATCAACTATCAGCCAAAGGTTGCAGTCATGCATATTTAAACCAAATCCAGTTCCTGGATGCAAATCTGTTTTTCCCTTTGCATAATATTTAAATATATAAATATTTTGCATCATGAGTCAAAAATTATTGGCTTCCTTGTTAGCTTCATGTCATTGGACAGAAGGCTGTCAGCCTGATGTCTCATTCAGTGGAATAAAGACATCATCATATCATAAGAATAGTAGTGGCATTAACTTTACTGTGATGAAGTTTAAGGTCAGACAACAACAGAAAGTATACATAGCTCTTCCTGGAGTATGCCCATATGTAACACATTTAAGAAAAGCAATAGATTACACAAAGATGCAATTATAAATTGTGCAAAGTCAATAATTAAGAAACTGACAACAACCTGGAATTTAAATAGATTTTCAATTTGATTATAAATGATGGACTTAGAGAAAACATTCCAGATTATTAAAGTTAAATGGTGGGAAATAAAAAATGGATTAAAAACAACTGTTATGTGTGTAAATGTAATCACCCCCTTTGCCTTGAAATTCAAACCATTCTTCAAAAGTCACCTAAGAAATTAATAAGATCCACATCGTTATCTAAGTGTCAAATGATCTCAGTATGTATACAGCTGTTTTGTTGCCCCCAAAATGAACAGCAGTGCAACACCTCTAAGTAGTCAGATCAAGCAAGAGGCATCATGAAGAGCAAGGAACTTTCCATACAGATAAGAAGCAAGGTTGTAGAGAGGTATAGATTAGGGTTGAGTTATAAAAAAAAAAGCCAAACCTTGAACAACCTACAGACCTGTACTGAATTCATTATTTGGAACAAAAAAAATGCCATCACAGATGAAGGATTATCACAAACTGGGTGAAGAGGGCATTAATTAGACAAGCAACAAGAAGGCCAAAGATAACCTGATGGAGCTGAGCAGCTCTTCTGTAGAGATGGATTTGTCTGTCCATTGGACCACTATAAGGTGCACAAAGCTGGCCTTCATGAAGGAGTGGCAGGAAAGGAAGACATCGTTTAAAGAAACAAAATATGGCATTTAGCAATAAGGCATATTGGAGACTCTTCACACAAATGAAAGTAGGTGCTGTAGTCAGATGAAATAAAACCACCTCATCATGATGAAAACAATCTTCACAGTGAAACACGGTGGTGGCAGCATGATGCTGAGAGAATGTTATTTTATCTCCAGGGACTGGGAAACTGGTCAGAGACCAGGAAATATGGATGGAGCAAAATGCAGAAAAATTCTTGAAGGAATCTGTTTGAGTCGTCCAGAGATTTAAGACTGGGACAGAGGTCCACCTTCCAGCTGGACAATGATCCTAAACACACTGCTGAAATAACACTCCAGTGTTACTTCAGCAGTGTGTGTTGGCTTAGGGAGAACCAGTTAAATGTCCTGAATGGTTCAGACAAAGCCCAGATCTCAGTCCGGCTGAAACTCTCTGGTTTGATTTAAAGATCAAGAAGACACAAGAGGTCCTCATCCAACTCAAAGGAACCACAGTAGTTTGGTTTATAATGAACAAAAATTTAATGACTGAGTGTGCCAAGTTCAAGGAAATGTACCTGAAAAGACTTGAAATGTCTCCACAAAGTATCAACTTCATGTGGCTGAATAGTTATGCTCAGTTTTTTTTAGTTTTTTTTAATGTTTTTGTCTTTTTTCTTAATTGTTTCTTGGTAAAAACAAACAAACAATTGTTTTGGTACTTATGGTAGTTATGCGGTGTGAATTAAAAGATACTTCAACCTTGGAGAGACTCACACGGAGAGAAAAAGACAATTAGAGTGTTTTATTGGTTAGAGGTCTTTGGCGCTCGGGCCCCGGCAGGAGACGAGTTTGCAGAGAACCGCTGTGAGCTTGAATGATCGAAGTAGGGTGAGAGATTAGAGTAGTCATCCCCCGGGACCCGGACCTGGTGGTGGCGTGGAGGACGAGGAAGGGGAGTCCAGAGGAGCGGTGGAGATCGGGGAGGCGGTGGGACGAGACTTGGCTGGCGAGCAGGAGGAGCCATGGGCGGGGAGCCTTATATCCTGCACCTGGACACGATTTGGCAGCTGTGAGCGAGGATCCATGATAGGTGATGACGGACAGCTGGGTGAGTCTGCCAGGTTGAAATTACGGCAAACCTTCACAACATCTCTAAAATTCCTTAAAATTTCCAGGTTGTAAGGAACCAAAACAGAGGCAATGCCAAATAGGTGAATACTTTTATAACCCACTATAAATGATCTAATAATCTTCAAAACATTTTTGATCTTACCAAAATGTATGGACTTGCATTTCTAAATAGATGAAGAGACTATGTTTTTGGCTTAAATTCTTTAGATAAGAAACTGTACTTGTGCAACAGTAAAATAATAATTTTTTATATATTTTCATGACATAAAAACACTGTTGAGGTTATCTATTATATATATTTGATTTGTTTTGCCTTTAGCAAATGACGCTGCAGTGAAAATAAATATGCCAGAAAATCAAGCTGTATCTTGGCATCTCTTATTTTGTTGGCTGCAGTGGTCCAGACTGTTTGTTTTTGTGCATCCTTGTTTGTTCAGGTACAGTGACTATGACTGGCTCGTGTCCATACGAGGCCTCCTCTGTGACATGTGCCAACCCACTCACATGCCAGCCAAGTCCACCCACTCTACTGTCCTTTTATCCTCCTGCCACTCTCTGCAGATCATCAGATGAGAAAAAAAAGCCTCCTCTTATCCTAAAACACTTTCTGTCTTTGTATGTGTATTTCTATATTTGTGTGTGTGTTTGTGTGTGTGTGTGTGTGTGTGGCTTGGCCCACTTTCTTTTCTGATTGTGTGTGTGCCTGCCTAAGTGATTGCTCTCTGGAGCCTTGTTTCACTATTCCCTGGATAATAGAAAACTGGGAAGCAAACAGATGTTGGACTAAATGCCGGCTCTCTGTCCAAAGAAATGCTTTAGGGGTAAATGGGAATATGTCCTTGTTTTTCTTCAGTTTCATAAAACTTTCTCAAATATGCTTCCGTTCAGTCATTATATTAGTCATACCTTTCACTTAGAAATCACAGAGCTAAAAATGGTGCATTATGCTGAACCCGTGGAGCCACAGCTATAAAGTCAAGCACACCTCCACTGTTCCTCCGATTGGAGGCAAATGTAATGATAATTGCAGCCAATTACTTTCCCGTTGCTTCATGCTGTTTTGTAAGAGCTAAATATATTTTAAAAAAAGCCTGTAGCAAGGCAGCAAATGGAATGAATGCAATATTATATATCTCTCCATCTCTAGCTGTGGTTTTAAACAGAGTGAACGGAAGACATCCAGAGGGAGAGGAAATCTTTAATGTAACTCTGTGTGGATGTTGTTCAGCCGAGGTAGAAAAAGGCAACTCAAGCAACACAGAATATCTCATTTATTATGTTTCTAAAAGCAAAACTGATTTTCTTTTCTACTTGCTGAGCATTAAAAAATAAGATTCATACTATTCCTGTTTGTTGTTGTGTTTGCAGCGGCAGCCAGAAACCACTTAGACAGAAAACATGCTGGGATGTTTTAAATAGACATGGACTTAAACAGTGGCAGCCATGTAAAATTTCTGGGGCGTTGAGTTATGATGGCAATAAATATTTGTTCAAAGAATATTTTTTGATGAATACTTTAAGTATTTTCAAGCTATATAGAAAAGGTCTAAAAAACTTTTTTTTTGGGTTGGTTCATGAAGATTTCTTGTAGTAACATGAACTACAAAACAACAACAACAACAAAAAAACAGATTCATAAGTTTGTTTCTTTTTTTACATGTGATCCCATGGGACCACATGAACATGTTAATATGTTCCAAATTTAATATATCAATTATTGCCCAAAACAGAAAGGAAAAAGCAGGCAATAGTATTTTTGCCTATTTTTGTGTGTCTTCATTTATCTGTCTATTAACAAAATATCTCATTATTAAGAGCATGGATTTTATTTGTTTTTTATTTACTTTTTACTTAGAGAGGTGATCTAATTGAGACAGGTAGTCTTGAATAAAGGTAAGACCTTTAACCTGATTTTAATGAAACTCTAAAAAACTCGTAATTGTATGTGCATCTTCAGATGATTAACTTTTGGATTTAACGCCATTCAAAATGGCTGCCATAGCTAATTAACCATAGCAAACACAAAAATCAATTTTACAGATATTAAGCTAAAATCTGGTGCGTTAGAAGCTGAGAGTTATTGCCAACACATACTTCAAGCTCTACACATCTCATATGATATTTGCCTAAAACATGAGCAATAATTGTTGAAGTCAATTCTGTCTGTTAGCAAAATATCTCATGAACCTGGGGACAGATTTTATTGAAATGCTCAGAAATTAATCATTGGATGTACATCTATAACTGATTAACCTTTGGAGTTGATCCAGCTCAAGATGGACACTGCAGTTAATTGGCCTTAGCCAAACAAAAATATAAAATATAAATATGTGTTTTTTTTATGTTAAAACAAAAATGTGGTTAAAACATCAGTCATCTTGAATGGCTGTGAACTTATCAGAACTGACCTCCTCTGTTCAAACATCCCTTATAACTGTTTGTGTTTACTCCAGCAGCTCATTCTGCCCAGTTTTTGAACTGAAGCAGTTTTAGGTGCTCCACAAATATCTCATTCAGTGCTGCTACTAAGCAGTCAAAGCCACTGAAAACGCCAAGGTTGTTTGAGCCCTTGCTTTCATCTTTTCCCTGTAGGGCTAACTCCGACACTTCACCAAAACTTCACAGGCTGCTAGTCTGTAGCTTTCATCCAAATGGGTGACAATGTTCACCTGGCAAAACAACTGTCCACCTGGTCTTGGGTAAATCATGATGTCTCACCTTTTCAGACAGGTTGTGCATACTAGTGTCTTTGTTGTCCAGCCAATGATGCCTTCCATTTCAGCGAACACCATAGGCAGCAGAAAAAGTCACCAAATACATTACAATCTGCCAGCCATGATTTCTGTCATATCAGCTCCACAAAAATATTTGATTGTGTATTTCTATGCTTTTGGTGGAAACTTGTTTAATGTTCAGATTTGGTCTTGGGATTCTGTTTTGTTACCATTTTTCTTCATTATTTTATCTATTAACCTTTATTTAACCAGGCAAAATCCCATTGAGATCTCTATTTCAAGAGAGACCTGGGTCTGAATGCAGCCCAACATGCATGTTTTTAGACTGAGGGGGGTAACCGGAGTGCCCAGAGAAAACCTACGCAAACATGAGGAGAACATGCAGACTCCGTACAGAAAGATCCCAGGTCCAACCCAGGGTTTGAACCCAGGACCTGGCACTGAGGCTTAGGTTACTACAGCAGGGGGAAAATAAATCAAATAAACACAAAAAAGCTGCTCTGAGTATTAGCCACATTAACTTTTGTGTGAAGAGGGTTAATTGTGTGATATATATGGCAGATATATAAGGTAGGGCAAGGCCTTTCCATAACCCAAAGAAAACACAATTTAAAGCCTGAAGTTTAAAAAAAAAGTAAAAGGTGTACACGAAAGTCAATGAGAGTCCCTGGAGTGATTTCCATTGTGGCTGAAATCATCTCCAAATGTGTAATACCAAATGGAGAGGGGGGGGTTGGGTCAATCAATCAGCTATTTGAACAAACCCCACCACAGAGTTAAATGGTTTAGATCTTTGAGTTTCAAGAAATAACAAAACAAATACATGCAGAAATCCAAGGGACTACATTCATAAAATGAATGCACAGATTTGAAGTTGTTTTAAATCTTTTACTTCTCGAGGGAAACAACATTGGTCAGTGCTTATAGACAAGACTAGCCCCTGATGAATCACTATGGAAAGGAAAACGTGCAATTACTTGTCTGTATTCAGAAGAACTATTCCTGTGCAGTAGTGTTCACCTTCATTAACCTTGAAAGGAAACAAATTTCCCTTATCTGGTCTTGACAAATGAGAGGGGTAGATGACCTTCCTCCCTCTTTAACTCAGAGCACAGTGTAACATATAATTTGCACCTGAATGTAGTTAATAAGCTTCTCTGAATACACATCATAATATAATTATGTGAAATATGTTGGCATCAAATTGCTTGTACAAAACGACTCGTTATGCAAAACCTATCTGGCAATAAGACATTTGTTTTATGTGCCCTGTGACCCAAACTGTTCCTGTATTAGTTTTCTTTTTCTGCAGAAGGAAAGTGTATAAAACCATGACCCCTGAGACAAGAATACATCCATTTTCTATGTGATCTTGATTAAAATAAGAAAATTTTGACTGCTAAACCTAAAACGTCTTAGAGGCTGGGAGGCATAATCTGTATTTTAATTAAAGTATACATCAGGCAGAAAATAAAACATTAGGATGACATGAAGATATGAGGTGTGCACAAAGCAACTAAAAAAAGCATGTTACAAAGGAAGACTGAGTATTAAATATACTGAGGAGAAATGCATAAAAGGGCATTTAAAAATATTACAGTGGATAAATTTTAAAAAATGCAAAATATTTTAATCAAAACAACATAGTTAAAACAAGACCAAGAACAAAATAAAAAAGCAATATAAACCTCACTGACCATAACTGATTTGTGTTGGCTGGCTCTAAAACTCCTAAAACTCTTTAGTCAAAGTGAAAAACATGACGGTGTGTATCAGTTTTGTTTGTTAATTATGGTTTTCTTCTCCAGGCTCTCTCCACATACACATTAAACATTGAATTACTTATTTCAGTCAAGCAGAACACTTTTTTTAAATGAAAATGAAAGAAACACTGTTGTTGTAAACTAGCAAAAAAATTGCTGTTGAAAATTGCTCAGAGACTAAAATAACAGTCAATCAGTGGTTTGTTTTTCTGTGACAGCTTCAAAGCTCACAAACTATAAATTTAATGTGTTTGCCATGATCTTCGCAACATGCCATCATGCTCTGACAGAGATTCCTAATAACATTACGTTATTTTTATCCAAGTCAAAGGCAAACTGGTGTTTTGAAGATAGATTCATTCAATAGATTCATCACATGTACTTTTTAGTGAAATTAATATTTTCAGCTTTCATGGTAGTTTTATTTTAATAGAGACAGAATATTAACTAAAATTAAAACTATAGCATTCCTTGTACAATGCGTATCCCCCGCTGCCTTTTATGAAATAGTTTTAGACTAAGATCATCTTGTGTTAAGAAATGACAGCAGTATTGCCATTTGAAAATAACATTGTGCACAACCTGATAAAATATTGCAATATCTTGTGTGATTTCAGATGCTCTGTTAGCGCTTGATTAGCTGTGACGGCCATCTTGAATTGGGTTGATTGTGAAATTTTATTAGTTTTAGATGTTTATCCATTGAATATTTTCTGAAATCTTCATTAAAATCTGTTCAGTGGTTCATGAGATAGTTTTCTTAAAGATAGACAATGTTAATTCCAATAATTATTGGAAAAGTTTTAAACAGAGATTTTATGTGATAATTTAGTATCCAAAGTATAAATTGGGGGTCAATCTCTGATACCAACACACCAAATTTTTGCTCAGTATCTGTAAATTTGATTGAGTAATAGCCATATTTGTGTTTACTAAACTCGTTTGCTGTGGCTGCCATCCTGAATCAAATTCACTTGTAGATATCCACCCAATGATCGCTTTCTGATGGTTTCATTAAAATCAGTTCATTGGTTCGTAATATATTTTGCCAGTAGTAGACAAACAAACACACGCAGAGACACAGGCAAAAGCATTATCATCTTTCAGCAGCAGGTGACAATAAATTACATGAAAGTTACAAATTGAGTTGCAAATCAATGAGGGAAATAAAATTATTAGACGTCTGTTTTCCACTGATGGGTTGTGTGCCCATACAGCACAAAAATGACCACCAGTCATCAATAAATCCTTATCAACTACTTCAGATTTCAACCTGTTTTTTGTATAAACCACACCTGTTCACAGAATCAGTTTATTCTATCCCAACCTGTCCCCACCATGGAGAAGACCAAAGACCTGTCAAGGGACGTCAGGGACAAAGACCTGCACAAGACTGGAATGGGAATAAGAGAATGTCACAACTGTTGGTTTCATCAATCAGAAATATAACCATGATCATCAGTTGCTGTCAGTCTGAAGCTCCATGCAAGATCTTGTCCCATAGAGTGATGATGATGATGATGATGATGATGATGATGATGATGATGATGATGATGATGATGATGATGGTGAGAAAGGTGAGCAATCAGTCCACAACTACACAGAAGTAGCTTGTTGATGATCTGAAGACAGTTGGGACCACAGCCACCAAGAACACCTTTGGTAACACTCTATGTTTTAATGGACTAAATCAAACTTGCAGTTTTTCCTTTTCCTTCTCAAGCAGGCGGATCCTGCAGGTGCTGCTAGACCTCAATCCAATATGGCCAAAATAAAATTCTACATCTCTACACAGAAGGAAAGTAGGTAGTGGCCCCAATGTTTTTTGCTGTGCCTTGGGTCTCAAAATTACCAAGTCCTCCTATGTATATCCCTTTATTTAAATTTAAGATGTTTGACATATAATGGACTGTTCTTATATAGTCCCTTTCTAGCCAATCAGGCCACTCAAAGCCCTTTATAACACAATCTCTGCCCTCATTTACCCCTCGACACACACATCCATACAACACTCTACTGCATGACTACAAAGCTAATCTGAATAAAATCATTCTGTAGAGTCTAATCAGCGCTTTAGATCACATTCATACACCAATGAGGCACATCAGAGGAAATAAGGGGTTCAGTATGTTGCCCAGAGACACATTTGGCATACTGGTGAAATTGAACCTCCAGTTGTCTCGTTGGGGAACAATTGCTCTAACCACTGATCCACAGCTGCCAATGTGTTTTAAATGATTGTTTTAGGACTTTATTCACATTTAGGAAGATATATGGAAAAATGTGAAGCACCGTTGCAACAAAAAACTATAAATCCCTTCGACATCAACTATCTGGCCACCTGCCTATGTGGCATAAGCCTCTTTATTGTACCCCTGTATTTTACTCTGGAGATCCAGCTCTGTGTATTCTTGACGTCAGAGTATAATTACAGCAGTCTTCGAACAACCACGGTGTCAGGCAAGATTGATGGAACTGGATCGCACAACAACCAATAAAGCAGGGGACGCATACATCATCCCAGCCACAAAACAAATGACAAAGATACCAGGAGGAAATAATCAGCACTGAACACTAGAAACACAAACCTGGTCTCTGGGTTATTGATTTCATAATGTCTGTATTGGCCCCTGGGTGATATCAGGGGCTGAGGGGTACGAGCAGTAGTGTCTGAAAGCAATTATTAAATTTCCCCTTTCACTTTGTGTGATTACAATAACAAAAAGATTTTTAAAAAAACATTTTGAAAAAGATTAATTTCAACAAATTTAATGGGAAAATAGTGACTGAAAGAGCAGAAGATATTTTGTGTGTTTTTTTTCCCAGTAAACTCAGTACCAGAAAGAAGTGTGGAGATGAGCAGTTAAGCTCAGTAAAACATGGCTGACGACTTTTATAACCACAAATTTATGTGCAGCACTCGGGTTGCTTCAAAAACATGCACTCCTCCAAGGAGAATGGACAGCAGAGGTATAAATTCACATTTGTGGACACACATTTTAAACTAAATTCACTCATGCCTGTCCTGATACTTGATTTTTAACGTGAAACATTTCCCTAATTTTTTGTTTTTAATCATAAAAAAAAGGTTTCATAGCATTAACCCTTGACTGACATAAATTGTTGCCGAATAATTACATTGAATAAGGTTGAACTAATCATCCAGATATTAAGTTTACACACAGCTAGTCACTCTGCTGAGTTGTCATTTCTTTTACGTCCATGCTCAGACTTTTTGTTATATAATGCAAAGCACTTGTCATGTAAGCTATAAAAAAAATTAAGAATCACAAATGTGCATCTTGCAGTTTTGCTGTTGGAGAGGGTTTTTTGCTTTAGTTAGGCTTTGTCAGTGCTGCTGAGCAAAACACAAGATGTCCCATTTGGAAACTGCCTCATATGCAACCTTTTTTCTAATAGGAAACTATAAGATATGCATGAGATGGAAAATGATGGCTGCTGGCTTTGATAGTCAGATTATTTGAAGTTGAGACTCACTCTCAATCTGCTTCTCTTCAACTGTGTAATGAGAGGCCAAAAAAAAAAAAAAAAGAACTGTAGGCTGTCCTCACACAGGTAAAGGTTTGGTTATTTCTGCAACTCCACAATTGTACTGTAGCTGTAAATGTACTGTAGCTTTTGTTTAATTTCGAATGACAAAATACTTCTAGTTGCAGAAAATCAGAGGATGAGATAATGTAGCTTCATACCAATGGGAAAGTTTAATGGTGGATGTATTTGGTCCATAGGACTGTAGCCAGATCAGATCTGATGAGAGACCAACTGCACTGTGCCTTGCAGGTGGTCAGATTGTTTTTTACATGATCAAATATCACTCCAATAGCTTTGATATCATGTCAAATCCCAAATGTATTCCAACTCACTTCCAAATGTGATCTGGATCTCCTTCGCAATGGGTGTCAAATGTTTTTCCTTTTACTATTCAGACACAAAAAATATTTTTAAAAGATTATCATTATTTAAGATACATCTACAAAGAGGTTTGTTCTTTTTTTATTTAAGGCCCCTTCGCACTGGATGATAACCTAACTACAATGTTAAGAAAAATCCTTGGATGGCCTTTGCACAGTCTTGGAGAGGTCTTCAAGCAGGTATACTTAGGCTCCTCATTCTGCTTGATCGTCTGCACCCAGAACATAGTGGTTTATCATTGTGGTGGCAGCATATCGGGGTCATGAATGGAAGGCGGGATAATGCAATGGTAGCATTGGCATTATAGCCATGAGTTGGGGCCCATGGGCACCAGAGTGACTTGGTTGTCTAAAATGTGAAGGCTACAATCATGATCATGATGAGGTCATGGAAACAACCTAGTGCACACGCAATACCTGTGGCAGTAGCATTGTGCTAGTGTGGCATGATCATATAGCACGCAGCTGCAACCTGATGCAGTTCAGGGAAGTTGTGCTGTAGTCTGGTTAGCACTCAGAATGCAGCAGCATCATGATTGCTTTTAGAAGTAACAAAGTTTGCCATAGTCCAACCATGTTCTAATAGGTCATGTAGGTTGTAGAGAGTGCAGTGTGGTTGTTATCCAGTGTGAAAGGGATCTTAAAGTCCATGTGTACCAAAGATGAACTTCTGGGAAACAACTGTGGAGTGTATTCTAATAAAAGTGAAAAATTTGCCCAAAGATTTATTGTATTTGCAAAATGAATAAATCAGTTTTTATACTCTCTCTTTGGGGTTTTCTTGTTGTGAAACAGAAAAATACTAAGTGTCTCATCTTTGTATTGCTTGTTACATCTGTCCAAATCATCACAATGGGCTTACTGGTTGTCTTGTGTGATTTTTGTGGGAAACAAAAGACATGCAAGGTTGTGCAATAAGGTGCTAGTGGGTGAACCTGGTCTGGACCACCAAATTCTTCAACTTCAATGACTAATTTGTCTGGCAATGTGACAATAGGCCCAACAAATGGCATGTTAGCTGTAATGAGCCAAATATTACAAAAGCAACGATGAATACCATTGTAAAGGAGTTGTTTTTGAGTGATGTAAATATTATTTCAAATTGGAGCTGTTTTTTTTTTTAAACACTCTCAGAGATGGTTGCTGTGCAAAGAAACAGATAAACTTGTCAAACAGGTTTTTTTTTAAGCTGTGATCCTTCGTTCTTACAACATTCCTAAAAGAGAAATAGTTGGCATGGCTTGTGTAGCACATTGAAGGTGCAAGCAGTCCCATAAAAAACCTCAGATGCCCTTTGGACAAAGTAAGTAATTGTTGGATCCACGTGACATAAAACCAACTAACAAAAATGTAGGATTGTGTTTGAACCCCTATTAAATTTTTATGGTTTGGGTTGTTTTAGATGTTCAATTTTGCTTTTCTCTGTTAGTTTTGCTCCTCCATCAGTTAGAGTTGAGGTCATGTCAGACTCAAGCTGGACTGTAATGAAACAAAAAAATGGTCTCAAGTCAAGTTGCCAATGAATGTTTTTATTGAGCAGCCTCAAGGAGTAGCAAAGAACCTAAGTATGGTTTAGTGCCACACTGGGAAGGAAAGATTTCACAAATATTCTTGGACAAAACACAAACATAAAGCAACCAACGTGTGTATTGATGTAACTATACCAACAAACTTTAATCCCTGAAGAAGCAGTGATTTTAACACAACCACAATGTTTTTTTTCTGAAAAAGCATGCAATCAGTGCCTATTAGCTAAAACCTCATCATACTTTAGCTCAAAATCTGTAAAATTTTGATACAAAAAAGAAAGTTTTTTTTATCACCCACCACCAAAGGCAATGTTTTTGCCTCAGTCTGTGTGTGTGTGCTTTTTGTCTGTACCCTTAGCAAATTATTTCATGAACCATTAGGAAAAAAAATCATGAAACTCTCAGAAAGTAAAAATTGAATGTACATCTACAACTGACTAATCCTTGAAATTAACCCCATTCAAGATGGGCACCAAAGCTAACTGATCTTAGCAAACACAAAAAATGGTTATAACTCAGCCAATTCTACAGATTCTAGCTTTGGTGTGTTAGTAGCTTAGAGTCATCCCAAACACATACTCCAAGTGCTAACTTATCCCAGAGGATCTTTGCTTAAGATTTTGCCTTAAAATACTGGAGTCAACACTGACTCTTTGTGTTGGTCCTATGATAGACGTGTTACCTGTCCAGACTGTACCTTTCCTCTCATTCTTTGACCGCTTGAGGTGGGCTCTGGCTCCCTATGACCCTGAAGCCATATGGACATTCACAACTAAGGTCAATTAAGAATCTGCTCTCTCATAATAACTAGCTCAGCAGAGATACAAACAGTGCTACTTCACCACTACTTCACTGTGCTGCCCACCTTCTGTCCATTGTTGCTCCTACCTATTTGATCTTTTTCTTTTTTTTAAGTTTGTTCTTCCCATTCATTACCTTGTCCTTCATTCAAAGTGCCAGTGCATGAGCACTGAAGCACCCTTATTACTGTTTTGTTCAAAATGTTTGTCCCGTGTCTTATCTTTGAAAAAAGAAATGCTAACTGTACTCTAAAACATGCAGCTTTATTGGAAACAGTGTGCTATGACTTTTAACACAGGTATATCGCACAATGTAGTCAAACTTTGCAAAAAAAATATATAAAAAATGAATATCAATAGGATTTTGATGAAAAACATGAGAAAACTCTGCCCTCTTTAGAGCTCTATAGCTTAGATATATTTCACAGTAGAAACATTATTCAAAGTTTAAATGGGTCACCGAAAGTTGAACTTTGAAACTCTGAAAGTTGAGTATGACTGAACTGGAATTTTAAAACCTTTAATTCACTAAATGTTCAACTGACAGTTGATGCCTCACTCTGACTCTTAAATTGTCAAAAAAGTCTTAATCTTTTAATAAAAATATTCAATAAAGAAAGACTCATGAGTTGCTACAGAGGATGCAGGTAAACCATGAGTTTAGTTGTTTAATCAGGGTCGCAAAAAATAGGATAAGTGAATGTTTCTCTCTAATCAGCAGCAAAAACTTAAAAATAGTCCACATGTTGTTGAGCTGAGCCAAGTTTCACTGCTCGTCTATCTTTGACTAGCATGGGCAGATTGAAGAAACAGCTTTTGTTTTTGAGCTACATTTCTCACTGGAACAAATCCGACTGCTACCTACTGCCAGCAGCTCTGGAAAACTACATTTATTTCCCTCTCTCCATGGTGGTGATGAGGAGGCCTGAGGTGCTGTCAATCATCTCCTTGTGTCGCTTCACAGATGCTGCACGAGGACGTAGAGGCCTCTGAGCAGATGTGTAACCAAAACAGATTTTGAAATTTCCAAATTACACCACCTTGACTTGTCACGCCTCAGTTACGTTCTGCTACAAAAAACAGAGTCCGCCGTGTTTGATAAGGTCTTTTGTGTGTTTATGTGTGTGTGCGTGTGTTATTGTGAGAGCATTTCCTGATACAACAAATCACAACCCGCTCTGGATATGGACATGAAACCCTTGTTATTCTGGAGGATTGGTGTGATAAAGCTCAGTGTGCACCTTGCTGCTGCCATCTGCTCTGTCTTCTTTGTTTGTCTGAAAAGATTTATATTTACATAAAACCAGTGCAGCTTCTCTGCGAACCACTCATTGCATTTACAGCTTGTCACACACATCTCCTTCATGAATGTCAGACAGTAAACAGTGAGTTGCTATTATACTGTGTTAAGCATGTGACAGTTTATCTGGGCAAAGCAGGACCATTTCACACAGATGAAGATTAAAATGCAGATAGTATTCATATTCAGTAGATATCGGTGTTATGGGTGAATCTGTGACAGAGTCATTAAAATCCTTTATTTTCTACCTTCTGACATTAGATCCTGTTTTCCTTCAGGGCCAGTGCATTTCATGAGAAAAAAGTTATTGATCTTGCAGGTTTTATTTAGAAGAATCACATTAGAAAAATCTGTGTCAGTAATTTAACACAACTAAATGTGGTTTTGTTGTCATATACATTAATAAAACAAACCCTATTCTTCCTTAAAAGCAGAATTCTTCGGGGACTAAAAATTGTAAAATTCCAATTCAGTCTCACTGAATTCTTAGTGTTCGCGACCAAGCTATGGGGACACATTTTGAGTGGCCAGTTTTTGACAATCACAGCTTAGTTTTGTGTGTACGACTTGCAAACCTGCGTTGGATGATGTGCACAATCCTTTGTTGTTTACATCCACCCACTCATCTTGTACCCATCTTGGCACCCACCCTCACGTTTACGGTTCAATCTACAGGAGTACACTTTTGAAATGAAAATAGGCAGATTTGGACCAGTTTTTTTTTATGCTTATCACTTCTTTTCTGCATGGTTTTTATGCCTAGATGATCAAGGCTGTAGCCTTGGATGTTTTCTGTCATAGGAGAACTCCTGTTCAGCTGTCAAAATACTGCTTTAACACTCTTGAATTACAAAAACTAACTGAGAAGGGTTTGAGGTAAGTTTGCCTGCAACAACTCCGTAGCTATTTTGAGAGAAAATTGTCGCCACAGCCCAGCGTGATGCTACTATCTGACACCCTTTGTCAGTGGTGTCAAACTCCAGGCCTCAAGAACCCCTGACCTAGAAGTTTTAGGTTTTTCTGCTCCAATACACCTAATTCAAATAGTTCTCACTAAATCATCAAGTTCTCCAGAAGCATGCCACAAGTCATTCATTTAAACCAGGTGTTTTAAAGCAAGAACACATCTAAAACATGCAGGAAAGCGGCCCCTGAGGAATGGAGATTGACACGTTCCCTACAGAGTGAATGACAACCCTACGACTCTCTCCACAACCTACTGATCCTCTTGAAACATTGCTGGTTTGTGGCAAATTTAGTGAACCCCTATCAGTATGGAAGTAATCACAGCGCTGCTTGTTGAACTCAATTTTTTTTTTAAATTTTGCTATTTTTCACATCCTTGAGATGCTCTCCTGCACTTTCACCACACTCTTTACACACAACCGGTCACCATTCTCTCAGACTGTATCAGGATGCACCTATGTGCTTGGATCACGCCATGCTAGCATAACGATGCTGCCAGGAGTCTCATGTCTGTGCTAGGTTGTTTCCATGACCATGTAACCATCATGGTTGCAGCCTAGGTATCAGGCCAGCATGCCTGCTTCATATTTTTAATGACCAAACCACATCAGTGCACATGTTTCCCAAGTCATGGATACCTGCCACCACTAACTTCATTATGATAAACCATTATGGCCTCACTATGTAGGTTCTGTGCAAGCTCAAAACCACTGTGGACTTCTAGCTCTCTCACAAGTAATGAGAAACCCTCAATACACACTTGAAGACCTTACCGAGAACATCTATCATCTGATTTGTTTTTTTTTTTAGTTGGATGGTTAATTCATGGTTCAGTGCGAAGGAGGGTTGAAGAGGAAAGACAAATCAAACAGCTTTTATTGTTGCTTTATGAGACAGTAGCCTTAACATTACTTTATAGGTCAGTCAAAGTGAATCTGTAAACTGTTTTAAAATGATTAATTTCACAGTATTTATGAATTTTGTGCAGTGAAATGTACGGTGATAAGATGCAAGCAGAGACATGAAATATTCAAGGTGCTGATAAAAAACTGCCCAGCTGCAAAACACCACCGCACAAACTCGTCTCAGATATACCCATAAAATATCTTCACCTATGTAAGCCAGCCTAAAGACTTGGCTTATTAAAATGGATGGCGCTGGCAATAAAAATGTTGATGGGTGAGTCAACTTCCTTTGTCCTTGTTTTGGATCACTTGGTACGGTCAGACGCTGACAGCCATCCTGCTGAGGCAGGTGCTTTATGTTCATTTTGTGAACATTTCAATCTGCTGATTAATTACCCCTCCTTGCAATAGAAAGCAAGAATAAGGCCTAAAGAAATATGTCAAGCCACATTAACATCTGTTGAAGCTGACTGGCACTTTAGAGCCAACACTGGATCCCTTTTTTTTTTTTTTTTTTTTGTGGCTAAAAATAGTTGTTTTATATTCTCTTTTCAAGTTCAGCGAGCAGATTTTCTGGGATAAATATGTTAGTTTTTCTCTTGCTGTGCGTTTGAAGTGTACGTTGGGCATTTCACATCACAAACATGCAAATGTGCACCAGAGGAATGCAATGCTGTTGCATTCATTTGAATAATCTCTTTGATAGCATCGGGACTCAAGAAGGAAGCCCAAGTGAGTGCAACTTTTATTATTCATATTTAGAAAATAAATACCTTCATCTTATTGCAATCACAATGCATCTTGAGACAGTTGCATACAATAAGCACAGATAAGAAAGCTAGAGTCATTTTTTTAAAAACAGTTTGTGTTTAATTTTAAGGATCTGTCTGCATTTTTGCAAGGGCTCTTGGAAAAAACATGGCTGAAAGGGGCTGCAACAATGGAAAAATTTTTTTTTTTTTTGGACAAACAAAATTGACAGCTTTAGTTTTATTAAAAAAAATGCAAAACAGAAGGTGCTTCAAAAATAGGTGTGTATTTTCCCTGGTCAGACATTTATCACAGTGTTTCTAATAAAAGCTGAGGGATCCAAAATGTCACACAAAAAAACAAAAAGACAAAAGCTCAAGTTACTGCTGATCTGGCATGCATAAATAAGGACTATAACGAATGACAGCAATATAGATTTCGACTCAATGGCTTACCTCCTAAATTATAGCCTTATTTGTTAGTCGGCTCGGATCATTAGTAACACCGTAATAAAATTCTCACAGCTGTTAGCACTCAAAACGGTCAGTCTTAGTGGATTTTCAGTGAAGATTGTCAGATTGTAAAAAAATTTACAAATTTACAAAGAACCTCCCTGAAAAGCAATCGCAAGTTGATTCAAATAAATATCCCTGCTGGCAAACGCAGCTTTCATTTTATTCACACAAAAAAAAAATTGGAGAAATGGGACTGAAGCACATCCTGCTGTGATCAGTATGTGAGCCACATGTCAGTGATCTCAGCGTTGGTGCTCTTGTGTTTTCTGTAAGAGATGTCCTCGTTCGTCATTGTGCTGTCGTTGCTCTGTGCATCACCGGCCCTCATTTGTAAACAAACACATTCCCAAACCGGCATCTGAGCCATCTGGGAAGAAAAAAGCTTACTCCCACTGAAGGACCGTCTGTCTTCTCTCCACCACTCGGAAGTGGGAGAAGTTTCTGGTAAACACTTCACATTACATGGAATGGAACGGGGAGAGCCTGAGTGGAGGGCACCAGAGGAGGGCAAATAGAGGAATGTGTTACTGTTTGGAGAGTGGCCATTCTTCCCGTGGGTTTACAGTCACACCAGAGAGGTTATAAAGGTAAACGTGTTGTTGTTGTTGTCGCTGATGAAGTTGATTTGACATTGCTCCAGTTGAGCAATATCCCCAATGTCCAGCTCTGAAAGTAACTGAGTTGGGTCAGTATTTGTTGTCAGAACCTTCTGTTTGTCCTGCAGCTTTTTGGCATCCTCCACCTCCTCATTCCCATCCCTGCTGTTCTTTCCGTCCTCCTCCTCTTCCTCCTCTGTGATGGAGCAGAGGCGGGTGGCACTGCTGGGGTTTTCAGCAGGCGGCTTGTAGTGGCACTGTCCGTTCAGCAGCCTCCTCAGTGGCATCAGGGGCACTGCTTCCTCGCCCAGCAGCTGCTGCTGGCAGTGCCGGAAGTCACTCTGACGCTTCAGCCGCTTGAACTCGCTGAAGGCAGAGGTGGCATTCTGGTAGAGACTGTGGGCAATAGCTTGGGCCTTCTCTGACTTGCTGACCAGAACGGCATGACACCGCAGCACCACCGCCATGTTCTTGACCTGGTGCCTATAGATCCAAGCCAGGATTTTGGGCCGGCACGGGTCAGCTGCACAGAAAGTGATTCTGTTCAGAGAGTACAGATGGATAGGTTTCTTTTTCCCAGATTTGTCAGCACTCATTCGGATGCCTTGTGACCCCACCATTAACCTCATCTTGACACTTTGCTCTCCGTAGTTGCTCCGCGCCCAGATCTTGGCCACTGCCTCCTGAGTGCAGCCATCTCCCTTTGCCGTGATGGTGACCACGCTGCCGAGGTAACGCACGTTGTAAACAGGCTCTTCTTTGTTCAGTTCCACCTTTTGTCGTTTGGTATGAAAGATGCTGCCCACCCAGTCAAAGGGGCAGTCGGGTATCAAGTCAGGACAGGAGCGAAGTAAAGACGAGAGGATGGAGTGGTAGGTCAGCCCAGTCCCCAGACTCTTGGGCTTGCTCTTGGCTTCATTCTCCACCAGAACAAACTTATTCCTTCTCCAAGGTAACATGATGCAGAAGGAGTTGGAACGAGTGACTCCCTCTACTGCTGCGTTCTTTTAGTCAGCTTAGAGAAAAAGTGTTTGAAAGCCCCTGTGTGGAAAGAAGAGTAAAAAAGCAAAGAGAAGCTGCTCTGCGAAGCTCAGCGAAGAGACTGGGAGCTGCAAGCCTCAGCCAGTCTGTTCACTGTTTCGCTCCTCCTTCCTCTCCACCTCCTCCTCCTTTCTCTCCTCTGTTGTCTGCATCATGCAGCGCTGATCAGCACCGGAGTCTAAGACCGGCTCTCGGGCCCCCTCGCCCCTCCCTGCCTCAATGTTTTGCTTCTATAAGGCTTCCTACCACAGTAATATTTATCTTTTCAGGTTTACACTGAGGTATCACTGTTTTTATAAACCTTAGGAAGACAGTATCTGCAAATTATTTTCCCTCAGAACAAAGAAAGGGCTACTTTTTAAATCAGCTCTAAAAAAAACACTTGCTTAGTGTGATTTATTTGTTTGCATCCTGCAACAAAAAGAGCGTTTCAAGCTGCAAAATGAAATAGATTTGGGCCCTGATAAGTTTCTAGTCTATTTTCTAATTTCTTAGAATCATGTTGAAGGAAGGACCTAAGTGTACAACACCAAAGACCAATTGTAATCTAAAACCTTTTAATTTCCATTACAAGTTGTAAACAAGAAGGTAGTCTGCATTGTGAACAACCATCTGCCAACTGATCTGGCATCGCTGCTGTGAGGCTGCATGATGTCAGAACCCTCGACTGACAAGTCACCGAAATGCCTAGGAAAAGCCGTCGACAAAAATTGATTGTGTCCGCCACTCTTCTGACCCTGATGAGCCCATCATTCTGGAACAAGGTAAACCTGAATTCAGACCATGTTTTTTTATGACTCCAGAGCCCGATTTAAGCAAATTAAAGCTTTTTGTTTAAATTAGCCCGGTTGATAATTGGGTATCCTGAAGGCATCGCAGATGATCAGTGCTAATAATTTAAATTCTTTTTGAAGATATAATGTGGAAATATTTTTACTCTCACTAATTAGTTTCAACTTAAGCTCCACTCCTTCTGATATTTTTTTTGTGGTATTTTTATTTCCTACTGCTATACAGTGCAGAAGATCATGTAATTGGCTGTGTTTGTCTGTCTGTTACTAAAATATATATCATGGACCACTGGACAGATTGTATTGAAACCGATGAAAGTAATCACTGAACGTACTTCCAGAGCTGATTAACATTTGAAGTGCAGCTATATAATCAAACAACCTGAATGCAAGTTTTTTGTTAAAATTCTTGGCTTGCAAGGCAGCATTCCTTCAAAGAATGCTAATTTTATTTTCTATTGTTTACGTGGTTTTTCATATTTAATATTTTTTTCTACCCAAATTTCTTTCATGATGACAGTTCACTTCTAACTTTTTAGGTTACCTTGTTTGCCTGAACTAGTCAGCACTTAACTGTAGTAGCATTTTTTATGACCAAAAAAACTGAAAGACATTTTTTCTTCATTTGTTTGTTAATTAAAACAAAATTTTGTAGCATCAGTGAACTTGTTGTTAGCCTAAAGGTGATAATTACCGTAGAAAATGTCTCATCTGCTCACCTGTTTAACATCCAGGTGGTGGTTATAATATCAGCGAGCGGAGGCAGGCAGAACTTGGGATTAAGCTTTTTGCTGAGAGAGAAGTTAACTGTGGCAACTCTGGAAAATAAATATCTGCCCCTGGCTTGAGCTGCGAATTAAAAACAGACTCAATAAACAGAAGAAACTGAACTGCTTTAAGGGCAGTGTCTCTTTTTAACTCTGGTATTTGCAAAGCATTTTCAGTCCAAACTTAAATGTTTGGATTTGTTCAAATGGAGGTAATGGATCTGGAATCTTGGGACTGAAAAGATACAACTGTGGAGTCTAACCGTATATTTGGTTAATAATCTGATCTAGCTGTTATCTTCTTGTGTCACCAAAGACAAGAAGATATCTTAGATGCAAGATAGCTTATTGCTAATTACAGAAGGTTAACTGAGACCCTGATGAGGTGATCTAAAGAAAAAATTAAATCAATTATGATTTGACCTTTACAAATATGGATGAGTGTATTCAGTACTGACTTGTATGAGTTATCCAGTTAAAAAAATACAACTTCTATTTGCCAGTTCTGGATATGGACACCTTTTTAACAACATACTGTAAGCCCTACTGAGGTTAGCAGTTCAATGTTATTTGGGCAGCACAGCAGAGCAGGGGTCATAGCCTCACAAAAAGGGTCACCCCCCCAACTTAGGTCTTTCTGTGTGCAGTTTGCATGTTCTTCCCATGCATTCATGAGTTTTCTCCATGTACATCTTCTTCTCACAAACCAAAAACCTGCATGTTAGGTTGTCAGTAGGTGTGAGTGAGAGTGTGAATGGTTGTCCAGTGTGTACTCCGCCACTCGCACAATGCTTACTGGAAATCAGGACCAGCTCCCCTGCGACCCTGTATGGATAGAGGTTATTTGGGCTAGCTACTATTTGAAAGTTTGCCTAAAAGGTAGGCCTGAATGGTTGAATTGTAACAAAAAATAAAAAGATAATAAAACAGGAAAGATGCCAAACATACAGAACGTTTATGAGGCATGTCAAAAATTATGCCTCCATAATTTTCAATTATGACCCTCAAACCGGCAGTGGCTGGATTTATGGCGCAGTGTCTCTAGACACTGTTCTGTTTTGAAGCATCAGCGCTCCTAAAACAATACATTTTTATGTGTACTTACTCCCTGCTTGAATATTTAATTTGTGCTGTCAGCGCATTATAGTTTGACACATCCTAAAAACTGTTCTTAAGCAAGAGATGGGTTACACCCTGGACTAAATGCCAACCAACAGGGCTTTTTATTACCAGGAAAGTTTAGTTGGCTATTTGGTCATGAGCATTGGAAATGGACTGAAATAAAATTTCAAATGATAATCTTGACGGGTGCATAAAAACACAACCCTAAAGTCATCATGAAAGGTCCCAGCATTAAAAATGGAACAGGAATGTAACCCAGCATTTTGAACAAATCCAAGCATATTTGTTTCATATTCTCCAGCCAACATGAACAATCTGAATGTATAATGGATACATCAGTCATCAGCTCTGCATGTTGCACTATCACAATAAAAAACTCAAAAAGTATAGTGTTTTCGTTCCACATTTTCCTACATAGACACCACTTACTGTGTGATAATGTGTGTGTCATGTAGATGCTTAATCCTGTCACCTTGGCCACAAATGCTCATAAGGAGTAAAGCCAAGAAATCAGAAGGCAACAAAACAGCATAATGACATAATGAAAATCTCACATTTCCAAACCATGTATTGCTACGCTATCTCCTTTTAAAATGAGAAGAACGTTCCATCTACACATTGGTGCAAACGGGCTGCAGACAAACAAACTTTCATGGACTGGTGGCTAAATGAGGACCCCAGTGCAAAACACAGGTGAAAACAAAAGACTTTATTAACTATTCTTTCAATAGATGGGGCTGAGAATATAAAGCAGGCAGTATAAGAGTTGAAGCAACTTAAAGTCCACCACGAATACAAACCAGCTCCATAACAGGGCAAAATCACACAGCACAACAGGAAGGACAACAGGAAAAAAAAATACAGATGGTACACAGACATTTGCATGAACAGGCTGAGAGATAATGCATCTTTATTCAACAATAATGCTTACAAACATCAGCAAAGAAGATTTTTACTTTTCATAAAAACAAATGCTAACAAAAACACTGTTAGCTGTAAAACTGTTATAGTCCATATGGAAAACGTATATAACTCTTATAAAGTTTGTATCTATTTTGTTTGAAAATTATGTAATGAATCACACGGTGAAACCAGATACAAGATCCTTAGTACATTAGTACAAAATGAAGCTTATATGATTTGGGTACTTATCAGAACAACATATGACAGTAATTTTACACACCGTATTTTCGCACTATAGGGCGCACTTGATTATAAGACAAACTGTCAATGAATAGTCCATTTTCAAACTTTTGTCATACATAAGGCGCACAGTCATTTTTTGAGAAAATTGAAGGCTTATAGTCCAGAAAATACGGTACAATATCCTTAGTAGAAAAATGTGATATCAAAATTATATGAGTTGGCCATTAATCTGTAAAGCTGAACTATTACAAGTACTATAGAAAATGTACTTGTGGTGTCACAAATGTGAGACATATATATATAAACTACAACCTAATCTGATGATAAAATACAGGGAACAAGTTGACAAACATACTGACAATTGTTAAATTATTGCCAACTTTAGTATTTTTGCAAAATATTTAAAATACTTTAACTAAGGCATACATAAAACTACTACTCATTCCATTATTTTATAGAAATACTTTAAATTTTGCTCGCAATCAACACATGACATAAATTGAACATTATGTTTTAGAATAAAACCCCAGTTCAATATAGTGGTGCTTGTCCCACTAAACAATTGTTCTTTTGAAGTTTTCACCAAAATACATAAATGTTCATAATAGTAAATGCTTCACATAACAATAAATGTACATTTTCATGCCGTCCACTAGTGGACGAGACAGAAACAAAGATAATGGCAGTTGCCGTTCCTGTTTAGGTGCATGCTAGTGTTAGCATAGCACAGGTAGCCAAGTTAGAAAAATATCACTTTAAATTTCTCATTAGCCAATGCTTCAAAAGTAGGGCAATATGCCATTTCACAAAACATTTTAAGCTAGGACTTAGACACTTTCTAGTTGCCTTTTTGTGGTTTCTAAATGTGCTGAGGCGGCGAAGAGGATCAAAACCAACCCACCCCTGATGCGTCTTTGTGCCGCAAAGCGAGGTAGTAACAGAGCGAGAATGGTCATTAAGCCAACTTTGCAGCTCAGTAATGTGATGAAGTTATAGCATGTGGGCTTTGTGACCATCCGAGTACATGATTAAACAACAACAAACACATTTATTACAAAGAGAAGATCAATAATGATGCACAGCAACTTTGCATTGAGTGAAAAAAAATAATTAACCACAAAGACGATCACTAAACTCAGTTAACGAGTCATGTTTTGAAAACAATTCGAGGCAGTCATCAGTAACACATTTAATGCAATGTCCTTTACATTGACCCAGTTGAGTTCTTCTGCACGCCACTTTTGGTTTTGCGATGTTCGATTAATTTCTGAAAGCTCACGTCTGTGCAGGGCGCTCCATCTGTGGGTTTTGAACGACCAGGGGCAGCATAAGGACGGACTGGTCCAAGCGGCCATTTCTCAGAAATGTTTTGTGAAAGTGAGCTTTGTGCCTCAAACTTGGCTGTTAACTACACAGCGTCTGTCTGAGCTGACACAATTTGCCTGCATGAATTTAGAAGAAACCTGGCCAAGTTTATATAAATAACTGCCAAGGCAAAAAATGATCTAATTCTTAAAGCTCAAGGCTGTTTGTGACATGCAGTTAGCATGAAATATTTATTGTCTCCTAAAAGCTGGTGATAATTAAGAGAAGAACCTGAGGAAGACAAGTCAACTATTGAACTTTTGCATTCACGAAAAGACGGGATGGCTTGTCAAGAAAAGTAAAATTCATCCTCTGTTCTTGTGACGAGTGTCAAAGATTACAAATAAAGTTTTTTTTAAAGTGCATATGTTGTTGCTGTTTTATATTCACAATATATGATTACGATTATAAAGCCTTTCAGCAACTAGTGTTTCAAATCCTGTTAAGATTTAACTTCGGAAACAGAACTGAAAGGAGTTGTTTCATGGGATAATTATTGCGGGATGGAGGGGGTGTTCTTGCAAAAAAAAAAGATACCTCCTCCCCCACCCCAATATTTTCTTTGAATATAACACGACAAAAGGAGCAGATAGAAATTGCAAATGAACAGCAAAATGTGGAGCAGTAAAGATGCATTCCTCAATCATAGTGAATCTGCCCGAGAGTCTTTAATCATGACCCTAAAATCTGCAGTCAAAGTAATACATGCTGCTTTTTTGATTTTGAGAACTTTAGTGCTGATTTTGCCCACAGCCTCCTGGTGGTGGTGGTGGGGGGGGGGGGACTTATTTTCATTTACAGTTACAGCAAAGATTGCAGATACAGAGACTTATTAAAATCTCACACACAACCTATTAGAATGTGGCTGGTTGCAGCAGTTTTCAAAAACCTCTTCCAGTGTGAAGCCAATCATAATGCTACGCTGTTTGTGCTTGCCAAACCGGATTTTACCTGCCATTTTTTTCCTTTGCCACACTCTACACACCAGCCCTGGGATGACTCTCCTGGACCCTGTCAAAATGCTGCTGTACTCTACAAAATCACCGCACGATAGCATTATGCTACTGTCATGGATATCATATTTGTGCTTGGTTGTTTCCATAAATTTGTCACAATCATGGTTATAATCTAAGCATGAGGTCAGGATGGCTAATCCTAATCCAAATCCTTGATGACCAAGCCATGCCAGAGCGAGTGGGCCTCATGTTATAGATAAATTGCCAAAGCCGTCCCTATTCCTCCCTATGTCACAGTTCCCCTGCTTCCACGCCACAGCCTCTCTGCTCAAGACCCAGTACTTTTCCACAGTCTCGCCACTCATGCCACGCCCTCAGATTCTCAGCCACAGCAATCACAGTAATCATTTCCACCTGTTCATGCCACTACAAAAGCCCACCATCACCACTCAGTCTTTGCCAGATTATTGAACGGTTCGCCCAGTAAATGTCCAGCGGTTTTTCCATGCTCAAGCCTGATTCCCTGATCCTGACCTCTTGCCAGACCCTCGACTCTCGACTTCTGCCTGCTCCTTACCTGAAACCACTTCTGACTCAGACCACCGGCTTCCGACCTCGTTTCTGCCCTCTGGACTACTCTTCCTGGTTCGTATCAGTTTGGATTTGTCTGCTGATCTCTGACCTCCTGGCTTTGACCCTTTGCCTGTCCCTGGACTCTCTGTTTGCTTACCCCCTTCTCCGAAAAACCTTCCCTCTGCCCTCAGGTGTCTTACCTGCCCGAAGCTCTCGTCAGTTGTCAAGTGTCGATCCGAGAGCTAGCGCCTCTCTTAGCCACCTTGCTCAAATAAAACCGTTAAAACTTGGTTTGTGTCTGCCTGCACTGAATCCGATCGCACTGAGCCTTGTCACCCTATACTCTACCCAGGTTCACAACATGGCTGTAACAAAGCTGATAAAGCATGACCTTGTTTCAAATGTTTTGTACATGTTCAAAACCCTCCATGACCCAACATATTCTATCTATCTGACTGGCATCATTTTTAGGTTAAGACTGAAGCACTCTCTTAAGGATGGCCAGTTTTGTACTTATAAATAACTGCTACCCTTTTGATGCTGTTATTATTCGATGCTGTTAGAACAAAAAAAACAAAACTGTACCAGACATACAGATGGTTAAAAGAGTGAAAGAAACCATTACTTCAGACCATGACAAAAACTCCAGAAAACCCGATGGTAATATTTTACTAAATGACAACCAAAACTGGCAATGCTAAAACACACAAATAAAGAAACGCGACAAAGAAAATTATTTGTAATTATCACTAATCATCAGCTAAACTTGGTATATCATATTTGTTCTTGCTTATTTTCTGCTTTTCTCCAGCAGCTGTTTTTACATCACGTTCCTACACCAACTTTATAGTAAAGAGAGAGGTTCACAGTATTACAGACACAACTGAACATCATCCATGAGCCCAAAACATGACAACTGTAGGGCACTGGCAGCAGGATTATCACTCCACAGCCTTGAAGAAAATCTGGACTAAAAAACATTTTCCTTCTAAGTTAGCTATTTAATTGAGTTGCAGCTGAAAATCCATGTCCTTTTTTGTTTGTTTGTTGTGCACCTCTCTCCACTTTTGTTTCTCCTGAAAATGAACATCAGTTTTTATCTTAAAGGAGCAACCCCGTGTGCAGGGAGCAAGAGTAAACCAATTATTTTATCTCAGTGTCATCCTCCCCCAATTCCTCTTCCTTATCCCAAGTTCCTTCACATTGTGCTTGGAGGCATCCTTTTTATCCAGGGCAACATATGCTACATATTTCTGTCCAGCAGGAGACCTAATTGAATTGGGCTCTCTCCTCATCACACTACACTTACCCAGTGCAAAGTAATCAATGAGAAGAGCCTGGCAGAAAAGGACCCAGCTCTCAGATGGCTGATTTATGATTGTTCATGAGGGCGGCAGAGAGCCAGCCCAGTGCACAGAACAAATGATGACAGAAAGCTCCACTGTGCTCTTCATATATCAGACTGCTGCTATCAATAACACACCCACAGCAGATCAAGAATGACATTCAAGAAAGGAGAACATTACTGAACATTGCACAGACTTGAGGGCTTTTCTTTGTTTCCACAATAATCATGAGCCTCGAGGGATAAAAATCAATTTCATGTTGTTCTCTGTACTATAGAATCTATAGACCTGCCTGAGTACGTGCTGCACATCAAGTGAATCATAGTTTAATTACCAGGGAGGGTTAGGGACATTATGTATAGACGGCTCATTCCCTCCTTTAATCTGGAGAGCTGAACAGTCACAGAAGACCTGCAGGTCAACTCCCCCTCATTTACTCGTGTACTGTACAACTGGGAAAATGCTGTGCTGCAGTATAGGTGATTTAGTGGGGGGATGGAGGGGGGATGGGGGGTGTAGGTCAGTGAACAACTAAGTCAGTTAACCCAAGATAAACTGGTGCATGTTAATTAAAAATGACGTAGCTGGATCTAAATTACATACCCATCTAAAATTAAAGAGCCATTAGTCACTGTTGCTGACTGATATCATGCTCATTATCATCATGTAGCGCTCCCTTTGGCTTCTCTTCCTGAATGTAACAATGATCCAAAATTACTGCAGGCGTGCTCACAAGTCTAATTCACAACCTTGTCACTGGTTCTGAAGTTTCCACAGTGAACGGCAAAGATGGAGTGGAAAAGGCACAGATGGCTGCAGAAACTAGTACTGGCTGGTCTGGTGTTAGAGGGGAATGGTCAGAATAGCAGCATTCCTCTCTGAAGAGCCTCTATGAAATAATAAATAACAAACACACAGGCAAAAACATAATCGCAATGCCTTTGGTGGTGTGCTTTAATGAAAACCTTATATGAATCTTTAAGTGACCAAAACCAAAAGTAAACATCTTGGACACATAAGCTTTACATTTTTAGACTAAAAAACATCTCAAATTTCATTTGACCAGTAAGAAAGGTCAGTAGTTGTGCCGGTAGAACCAGGCTAACAGTGTATGCTCCAATTTTAACATCTTTAAAAAAATTGCAGACTTTAAAATATAATGTCAGAAAGACAGAATATTTGTTTTCACTATGTTCAATAAGTATATGGAGACTTTTTGACCAAGCATGCCAACTCTGCTACAAACTTAGGAGACAAGGAAGAAAATAATAAAGTAGTGTCTTCCAAAATATCTGCATGAATGGAAATCTTTCCAGCTCAGTCAGATGCCCTTCAATTGATTTAACTTATTCAATATGGCCCTCTGGAAACAAAACGTTGCCTACCCCTGCTGGATCGGCGATCACAACAGCCCCCAGGACAAATCTGCGTCCCATCAAACCTGTAAAATATTACATCTTTAAATTTTAATTGAAATCTATTTGATGCAGGGGGCAACAGTAACTCAACCCAGAGGGTGGGTAATGATGGCGTTGCCTTAGCCAATCAGAGCGCTTGCTTCACAGCATGGTGACAGAGGGAGAGTGCAATTAAGGGAGGTGCTGCTGAGCATTTAAAAGCATCAGTATCTCTGCTTCCTGAACCCTGTTTTTTGAACAGAACTGGGAAATTTCTGTAAGAAAATTAAAAGCTGAACCAGCTGGTGCTAGGCGTCAAGTTAAAACTAGAAAATTTCGTAAGAAATTTTGAATAGCGTCAATGAGGCTGCCAAAAAAATTATCATATATCAGCTTTCTCCTATGAAGCCCAATATGATTTTGGACCTTTTGTAATACTCTAAGCCATGATGAAGCACTTATTTTAAAGAGTTTAATTTAACCAATGCAGAGACTTTTATTCAATTTTCTTTATCTAAATCAAAAATAGCAAAATTGTTCAGATTTTACAGGCTATTTGAGGCAGCCCTCATGGAATAATATAGCAAAGACGAATCTGCTGAATGACATAAGATCTGACTGACAACATGCTGACTCACTGGTTGCCACGGTGATTCTCACCTTTTCTGGGGAGCAGAAGAACGAGGAGGAAGAGCACACAGCACTGTTCATTAGAGAGACAGAAACGCAAACAAACTTGTCATATCTAAAACATTTATTAAACCACTAGTAGCAGAAACGTTTGAGCCATATGTGGCCATTTTTATTGATTTACTGTCTATAATAGACCGTATGCTTTGGGTTTTAAAGAAAAGATTTTGAGCTCAGATACAATCTGAGTCAATGACAATTCGAATGTCTGCAATTTGCACTGTAATCTGCAATCCTAAACCCTATATAGTATGAGAAACACTTGGTGAAAAAAGAATGCTTACATTTTGATGTATAAACTGAATAATAAATATAAAAATTGAGGGAGTAAAAATAGTTTGTTTGCAAACATTGTGGAAAGTTTGGAGTGTCTGATTTTATCACTCTAAATTGAACATTTTTTTGGTAAAATCTCAAAACATAAAGGAGACTGTGTAAAATCTGTAAAAAAAAAAACAAAAATCTAAATGACATTTTAGTCAAGTGAAGTCCAACTTTCTGTGACTGGTTTCAACTCTTTATCCTGTGAAGTATGTCTGAACTGGGTTTTCTTCTTTTTGTTTTGTTTTGTTTTTGCAAATTTTCTCTACACTGTGTACCACTTTCAAATGTCACAGCTGCAAGTGTTGATGTATTGTTCTGTTTTCTTTTTGTTTTGTTTTTGAAGTTGCAGAAAAAGCAGTGATGTAAAAATTGTGATGAAAACAGAAGATGAAAAAACCCACTGAATGCTTTATCCCTTACTGAGCATGCCAAAAAACTCAAAATGTTAACATCAATGAGCTTAACAGTGATTAGCAGTGATATCACCTTTTATTGTAAAATTAGCTGCCTTTAAATGGTCCTAAATTGCTAAAAATTGCTGCCACAGCTGATCAAAAATAGCAAATACAAACAGGGCTATAACTCAGCCAGTTCTATGAATATCGAGCTAATGGTTTGCGTGGTAGTAGCTGAGAGTCATACTCGACACTGTGCATAGTTTAAAACTTTGGAGTAAACCCTGTTTGTCCACTGGACGGATTCTAATGGATGTTTGTCTACATCCAATTTACTTTTGGAGTCAATACAATTCAAGATGGTGGCCACAGCTAGTCATCCTTAGCATACACAAAAATGGATGTAAGTTAGTGAGATTTACAGACACTGAGCTAAAACTGATGAATTAATGTATTAATAGCTAAAAGTCATTTCCCACAGACTCTGAGTTTGACATTTTGCGATACCAAAACAGCTTCTTAACATAAGATAATCTCAGTCTAAAACTCTGTCAAGACAGCAGGCGATATGCATCCCTTTAAGGAATGTCATGATTTGAGTTTTTTGTGTTATTTTTATGTATTTATTTTCATATTTGGGATCCTTGTGTTTTCAAGTCCCTGTATATTGCTTAGTTTTGCTCCTTGGTTCTTTGTGTTCTGGATTAGTATTTTGTTCTTTGTGTTTCCTGTGCCAATTTTCACCTGCCCTCAGCTCTCCTCACCTGTTCCTCGTCATCTCGCAGCTGTAACTCATTTCCAAACTCACCCACAGTTCCTTAAAACCGGTCTCTTGTCACCCACTACTCGCTGGTTCACTGTATTTAGTTCTGTCCGATTCTTGTTATGTATGTTGTTCATGTCACAGTCTAGTCCTGTTCCTCGTGTTCTCGTGTATGTTTTTGTTGCTTTGTTTTGCTGCCACGTCAGCCTTTTGTTTTCTTTTTCTTTTGTTAATAAATCAGGTTTTTTTTAACTCAACACGAGTCTGCATATTGGGTTCGCTCATCACAATCCTAACAAAGGACGGCTAGACCTCAAATTCTTTACTTAAATTTTGAGTCTCAGAAGTTTCCTGAATGTTTACATTTTTTTTAATTTTAGAAACCATTTTTACAACTAAATGACAATCTGTCACAAGACATAATGTTTGTCATTTTAATGTATTGTGTGAATCGCAGTGTAGTTTTTAACATTTATTGGCAAAAAAACCCTTAGCATATCCAAGCAAACTGAGGCCATTCTGAAGCAATTATGGTTAATTCTGACATCCTTTCAGCAGTACAACATCAAGAGAAAACATTCAATGTTCCCTTCCCTCATTGTGCTCCTCTCACAAAGCAGCTGCCTCCATTTCCGAATCCGTTTCTGTCTGTCGGAAATCCATGTGAAAATGTTTCATGCTGGCACTTGAAAGGTAGTACTTATGTGGCAGACAAAGAAATGAGGAAGTGGGAGGTATGTGTGGGCTGAAAGGCTACTGGAACAGCAAAGTACACTTTAGCAACAAAACAAGGTGACTAACAATGAACAGAAGTCCCAAGGATATTTCTTTTTTTGTGGTTAGAAACGAGAAGAAAGCCTTACTTTCAAACATTGGAGCTCTTCATTCACATGTCAGGTTGATTATATCGGACTGATTCAGCCAGGGGAGTTTTCTGGGCGAACCTTCACACGACTTAACATATACAAAATATTGGTTTAGAGGGGAAAACAATCATTTACTGCATACTGTTTCCATCCACTAATCATTCTACAAAATGCTCACTGAAGACTAGTCAAAAAAAAGAACTTAATGAAAGAAACAAAATCCACTGTGTTTTTTTTCTCTCATGTTAACTGTTAACGTGTCCTTAAATTAAAAACTTGTGAATATCTATCAAATACCAAGTATGCAGATAAAAGTGTTTTGTTTACACTGAGTGTGTACCAGCATTTAAGAATTGCAGACTAAAATATCTGGAAAACAACCAGAGAAGAGCCTTTCAAACTGTACCATTTGATATGGCTCAAGATAACCTGTTTTTTTGTTTCCTTTGAGCTCAAAAAAAAAAGTTTTATATTTTATGAGCCAACTCATTTTAAGGTGTCACTGCAAAGAGAGAGTAAAGGTCAAGATACAGACAGAATTTACCTTTCATTAAAAGCTTTAGCTGCGTGGACCTCAAGGTCAAAGTGAAAATACAAAATTAGTACCTAAAACAGCAACACTGCATCAGTTTTTGACAAAAAATATTAACATTTACAAACCATTATGTGTCAGAATTACACAAAGTTGTTTTGCTGCATTGGGTTGAAGAGTAGGAAGGTTATAGCATTTTATATCACAACCATGCTATGTTGCTCTAGAAATATCCTGTTTTCATTTGTGTTGCTTTTTGTTCTTATTGCTGCAGGATATCTGTGATGTTGTTCAACATTTTCTTACTGCAATTCTCCCATGAGCCTGTGGTACTGGCCAAATGTCAACCTTCTGGTTCACCCTCTAGCCGTGGTTTCACCCACCGTCCTCTGTGTCTTTGACTTGCTAGTATGCTTTGTTGCCCTATTCTGGCATATTTCACAATGTCTAACACTCACTTGCAGCTAGACTTTGGCTGTGCACAAACTCTGGCCGTGTTCGAAATGTTTCCTCACTCATTCACAACCCTACATTGTACAGTGGAATATAAAGGGGGTAGTGGGCAGCCCTGTGTTTTTGTATTTCGAACACTATTTGAATGCAGCACATTTCATATTTACATGAGGAGTATTCACAGTCAGGTGTCACAAATAAACTCCAGGGCGATACATTGGAAAACACGCCTGAATCTGTAGCGAGACAAAATGCTGGTTTTGGTTGTGAAAGATAAAACTAACAACCTTATCTCTGTAACAGAAATATGAAATTTATTAACAAATTTCTGTTTCACTCTTTTGTTGTATTTTGTTTTTACCATTCACACTCTCACACACAATTTAGAGTTACTAATCAACCTAACATGCATATCTTTGGTCTGTGAGAGGAAACCGAAGTACTTGGATAAAACACACTTATGCACAGAGAAAATATATAAACCTCACACTGAAAGGCCTGAGGGCAAACCTGCGATCTTCTGGTGGTGAGGATAAATTAATTTCAGTTCAGTTCATTTATACACAGTAGCACCAGTTCACTTCAAAAACTAATCCCAGGGCACTTTATACAAAAATAAGTACATCTCAGTCCTAGTTATGCACACTTTAATTTCATCTAATTCATTTCAGTCTTCTTCAGTCAGATTTAGATTCAAATCCAGTGACATGCTTTCCACTTCAGTCCAGTTACTGCTGTTTTATTGTGTGCATGTTTTACGGTCAGTGTACTGGAGTGTCTTCTTTCATGATTTATAAGAGCACCTAAAGTCACGGTTAAGATTACAGAGTGCCATTAATACAACAGACAGGCCAATTTATTTGCAGACAAGAATGAACTATAAGCTGAAGGGTCATCTCAGGGCAGGAAAGTCCTCCTTCCCTCCGATGGCTTCGGGATGTGAAGCTGCATTTTTATGTACTGCAATCTGCATACATTTACCCAGACAGAAGCATTGATTTTACTCTCTTTAGTCCTCGTGTTTGTATTTAAAATTATGGCTGCCATTACCTTTGTGTTCATTTCTCTGTTCATTTCACCTGGCCAAATTCTTGTGTGTTTGTCTCTGTCTCTTTCCTCTCAATCCCCAGCCAGTCGAGAAAGATGACCACTCATATTGAGCCTGGTTCTGGTTCTGCTAGTGGTTTCTTCCTGTTAAAAGATTGTTGTTCCTTTCCACTGTCACCTCCATGCTTGCTCTGAGTGGGGAATAGTGCCGGATTGATGTTTTGACGCAATCTACTGGTTTCTTTAAGCCATGCTCACAACCTGCTGTGTGTGTTGTTGCCACACACCTGTCACAGGATTCATAGCTTGCAGCTGGGCTTCAAGATCCCAGTAATCACCTATGGAAAGTTTGAGCATTAGTATAAACAAAGTACTAATCAATGCCTGACTTGCTTGAAGCCTGGGAAAAAAATTGCATCATCAGCCTTTAGAAAATGTGTGTGTGACACACATGATCAGTGCATGCTGAGTGTTGTAACACTATGGTTAGCTTTTGGCTTGCGTGGCACATAAACAGCAAGTGTGGATTACTTGTTTCATACTTCAGAGGTACGTCAGTCTTGTAATGACCGTGTGTCACTCATGAGTCTTACTGTCATCGCGAAGCCCCTACTTGCAGCCTGACTTGGTTGAGGCTTACACCAGAAGCACAGGTTCCTTACGTATAGTATGCGTTCTTGAAATTTCACAAGACCTGTAAAATTTGCACATGCAGAAATTTGCACTATTTTTTAAATCCCGCTGTGGCCTTGGTGGAGGTTTACACTCTCTGAGTGTGTTTTTGAGTGTGTCTCTGAGTGTTTCAATATAACTGGATTGAATAAGACTGTTTGGACTTATTTCTTTGTTTAGACTATTGTTGTGAATTGGCACTATATAAACTGAAATGAATTGAATACATGGGTTTTACTGTGGAGCAACAAGTTGCTTGTGCAGCTGTTGTTAGGATGTAAGGTTTTTGTATTATGTTTTGTCTTCATATTTCAGTTCGAGTTTATTGTTTGTTATTTAGTTGTCTCTTCCCTGTGCCTCNTAACCTGAGTCAGAGTTGTTGGAACCTGGGTTTTGGAATTGTGTTTGGTCTTCATGTTTCAGTTGTGGTTTGTTGTTTGTGTTTTGTCTCTTCCCTGTGCCTCGGCCGGCATTCACTTTTCCTCGGTCGCTCTCTCTCTCTTCCCCGTTCTCGCCCATCTGCACCTGGCTCTGGCTCCGTGGTCGTCTCGCCTGTGCCCACTTTCACTGGTCACCCTCTGCCTTTGGAGACCCGGTCGCTTCTCTCGCTGGCTGCTGGTTCATTGTTATTCTTTGCCTCCCTGATGTGCCATCCTTCCGTTTGCTCGTGCCTTCTCGTCTCCCAGTGGTTTCTCTTGTCACAGGTCTGTTCATGTTTTGTTTAGTTAATGTTTTTTGAATTTAGTTTAGATTTTGCTGCCACGTCAGCCTTTGTTTTGGGTTTGCTTTTTATTTCTAAATAAATTAGTTTTTTTTTTATCACCATGAGTCTGCGCTCAGGGTTCGCCTCCTTCCACCCCGTTCATGACAGCTGTAAAATGTCAAATTGCTGAAACAGTAATAGTTCTACAAACGCTTAGTGAATTGCAATTTGTTGCTCACTTTGCTTGAGAGCAGAGTGAGCAACAAATTCAGACCAGTCAGAATGGCTGACGTCCAGAGAACCTTTGCACATCTGAACTGAACCACAGAGCAATAAAAAAGGTGGCCTGAACTGCTAAATGATGTATCTTTAGTGTGTTTCTGACCCGAGGAAGACTTGGCACAAATGATCCACGAAGGGTAGAAGCTGTTGAATGTTCTACTGGTTAACACTGACTCCTGGCAATCATGTGTGTTATTGTACAGTATATGTACAGAAATATATTTAAAAAACAAAACTAACAAAAGCACTGATGTGTGGTTTCAAGCACCAGGCTCTTGAGCAGGCAGTATATCAATTTAAAAGGATAATTACTGCATTCATTTTGAAGGCCACTTTTTTTTTCTATAACTTGATAATGAAACGCTGAACTGTGTATTTTACAAAAAAGAAAATCGGGTTGTGGATTTTGAGTTTCAAATCTGGGAGAGAAAATATGAAGCGTGTTGTTTTTTTTTTTTTTGTTTTTTTTTTTGTGGAGCTCTGAGCAGCTCCACATTGAGAAGAAACTCAGTCGTGTCGTTTATTGTATTAAAAATGTAGTGCAGAAATGGCCATTGGGTGTTCAGTGAAGTGAGGACTGAGGGAGCTGAGTGCTGGTTTGTAGTAAGAAAACCCTAAACTTATGGCAGCTGTGAGCAATCGCTAGAGAGAGAGAGAGAAGTGTGTCAATTACCTCCTTAACTGCATGTTGGTCATCCATCACTGAACTCAAGAAACAAATTACTCTCTCCAACTTTTCTGTAGCGTTTGTAATGTTTTACACATCGCAGGAAGTCCTATTTTATCTTTAAGCCCCTAAATGGCTTATTAGAAATAACTACAATGCTAAATTTTCATTTTAGTAGATTTTTGAATATAAATTCCAACAAAAGACTCAGCAACATAAGGTCCTCCATATTAATAGACCAAAATGCGCAGAAAAGAATAAAATAGAATAGAATGGTCCTTTATTTGTCCCTCAGTGGGGAAAGTCAGATTTTTTGCAGCAGTCATGTGATATACAAGAATAACAGTAAGAGAAAATAAAAAGGGACATGCAGGATAAATTGAGGGCCAAGCGTTCCTTGAAGTAATGCATATTGCCCACCACCTTTCATGCCAGAGTTTTAGACTGAGATCATATAAAGGTGTTGTAGCCATTTTGGTCAAACATTTTGTGCAATCTCATGCAGTATCACAAGATGTTATGCTCAGAGTACGTGTTGTGAATTAATCTCAGCTACTATCCCAAACATCTTTAGCTCAATATCTGTAAAATCGACTGAGTTATAGACACTTTTGCATTGTCTAAGGTCAGTTGTCTGTGGCGACCGTCTTAAATTGAAATGACTTCAAAAGTTATTCAGTTGTAAACCTACATGATTGCTTTATGAAAGTTTCATTAAAGATTTTACAGTGGTTCATGAGATATTTTGCTAACAGACAAACAGGGTTGACACCAAGAGTGCAACATTTGTGCAATGAGCAGACTTTGAAGTAGTGTTGTGAATACCTCTTAGCTATAATCACATTGAATTTTAGCACAATAGTTGTAAAGTTGATTGAATTATAGCCATTTTATGTTTTTAAAGGTGGCCATCTTGAATTGGATTGGCTCTAAAAGTTAATCAATTGTAGATATACCCCTAATGAACTGAACATTTCATAAAAATATGTCATGTGATTCATGAGATATTTTGTAAGTGGTACAGAAAAAAAAACACACACAGGGAAAAACGTTATTCCATTCACCTTTACCAGTGGGCAATAAAAATGAACACATAAGGTTAAAAACAAATTAAGTAGCATATAGAAAGAAAATATTTTTTTCCCTCAGAGAAACTGCAGAACATAAACCAATGTAAAGTGACAAGTCCTCAGACCAGACTTGGAGTATATTACTCATGAGAAGCAGGTGCCACCCTCCTGAGGGGGCGCCTCAGGTCAGACCTGACCTTTTCTGATCAGCTCATCCAGTCTCTTTTGAGGTCACGCCATTAAAAACTGTGACCTGCATTTCGCGGAGGGACTTGAAAAACGAGTGCCTCCAGAGACAGAAAACTGTCTTCTTCTGAAATGTGATTTTACTCAGTGAGGGTCTTGATCTACAGTTTTACCATTAAAGGAAAACAATCCAAGTCAATACAACAGTGATAAATACTGATGCATTTGAGGTATTTAGGCCTAAAAAACATAACAATAAATTAAACAAAGTGCATATCAAAATATCTTTGTTTTCACAAAAATAATATTAGGTGTTATATCTGAATCAAGACAAGTGGTTTGATCCAGCCGCTCTGGTTGATTGTGTTGATGGTTATTTACTGCCCCCTGCTGGCCGGGAGAAAAACTACACATCCGTGTTTTACAACGAATACGATGAAGTGAGGAAACGCGAGTGTTGTTGTTCACAGGACGAGACTGAACAAAAGGTAACCCTCTTTTGTTTTGTTTTTCCCACCTGGTACTCATTAGACAGCTCTCTGTTCTCATAGGTAAAAAATTATGAATACTAGTGTCTAAAGAGTCGGCTTCTTTGTAGCTAAAGTAGAGCTACCAACATGCTAATCGTGCTAAGCTAATCAGTGTGAATGACGGAAATGTAAACAAATTATCACTGAATGAACATCGGAGTCATGACAGTCAGACTCCAAACAGCAAGATGTTTACTGAAGATGCTTGTGTAACCACGTTATTTGACAGTTTTAGCTGTATTTGTGTTGACTGAAGCTAACTTCCTGTGGGTACCAAACTAAACTCAGGAAGGTTGTTTTTATGTGAAATAGCGTCAGAGCTGGTGGTTTGTTATTTAGTGCTTCCGTAGGGAAAACATTTCGGTAACACATGTCCTAAAGTCAAATAAAAACAAAGAAACATAATGGGTATTTTGGGGAAAATGTCATTTTTCAGTGTGATTAAATAGAAACTGGCATCCCACAGAGTTAGGAACAGGTGTTTTCTATTTTAAATAATCCAAAACAATGACTAGTAAAAAAGAAACCAGAAATTAGCTTTTTTTGTTGTCTCACACACATGAGAAGATCTGCCTGGAGTGGCTGTTTTCAAATTGAATTTCTTAATTTGAGGCTTTTTGCTAAATAAATTATAATTGTGCTGGAACGACAAATCAATAGGCGAGTCGATACCTTAATTGTCACCTAATTTGTTTTCAAAGATTTTCCAATTTCGTCTTGTGTTTGTGAGGATTTGTAGTTTTATGTGTTTGCAAATTAAAACGGTGTGGACTGCATATTTTAAGATGTAACTGTTGAAGAAGCAGAAAAAGCAGGTGAGCTCAGATTTAGAGGAGATAAAAGTGAGATTCTGCTTCATGTTGAGTAGTTATAACATTCCTTCCATTTAACCTTGTTTTAAGGGATTTATTTGACAGTTTCTCTTGTTAAATAATTTACATTATGTAGGAAAAAGTACATTTTTAGCTTCTGAAATGTTATCAAAGTACAGTAAAGGAGAGTTCCTCATGTTTGAGTTTGGTGAGACAGCTGTGATTGTATATTTATGTCAGTGGTGATCGTTTTCATCGCCCATCGCTGGAGGTAAAAGGACTGTAATGTCTCTATGTGTTTGTGTGTGTTTATCTGTAATGTTAGCAAAATATCTCACAAACCAATGGACAAATTTTATTGAACCTTTCTATGGATGTACGTCTGCAACTGATTAACTGTAGGAGTCAACCCAATTCAAGATGGCTGCCACAGAAATAGCTGTTCCGTTGTCAGTTTTTCGAGTTTTGTGTTAAAGTTTTAATGCGGTAGTAGCCGAGAGTCATCCTTGGTACATTCTCTGAGCACATTTTTTTAACAACCTCACAATGTCGCACGAGGTCGCTCTTGGTGTCGTTTACGAGGTTTGACCCAGACGTCTACAGCTCAGCTCCTCCTCAACATAAGATGATCTTAGTTTGAAGCTCCGGCACAAAAGGAGGCAAGCGATATGAGGTTTTAAGTATAATTTATGTTTGTCTGTTTTGTCCCAGTTGCCCTGGATGCTGCAGATTCAGGATGGAGTCCGGTGGAAAACCCTCGGCAGCACAGATCGTAGTTTTAGCCACCAGCTCTGCGCTGACCGCCATATTCTACTCCATCTACAGGAGCAAAGCTAAAACCGTCAGCCGTTTGACGGTGCGTATTTAGAGGCACAATGCCGAATGTGCTCATTTATTGCTGGTTATGTTCACTTTTTAATCCACTGTATTCTCTCGTCCCAGGAAGCCAAAAAAATCTCTATTGATCAGGATTTGAAAAGCCTCCTGTCTGAAACCCCTGGAAGATGCGTCCCATATGCTGTCATAGAAGGTGTGCTGTTGTGAAGTGTGTTTTTGCAGAACCACTTTGTGGTCCATGACTAAGTGTTGCCATGCCCACTCTGCAGGTGTGGTGAGATCTGTGAAGGACACTCTGAGCAGCCAGTTTGTTGAAAACTGCAGAGGAGTGATCGAGAGGCTGACGCTGAAGGAGGAGAAGATGGTGTGGAATCGCACCACTCACCTGTGGTAAGTCTGGGAAAGCACAAGTGGAGGTTTTTGTGCTTTTTTTTTTTTTTTGCCACTGCAACTCCTCTGTTCGTTTTTGCGTACAATCCAAGAATTTGACGTCGGAGCAGATGGAGAGCGTGGTTTCATCCAGTCATTCAAGTCTTGCATCAAGCAGTAAAGTCAGTGTCGTATGATGGGCAAAGCAGATGGCCACGCTAACGCAGACGGCGAACACGCGATTTATGCCATGCCTCATCCAGCTGAAGGAGCGATCAGACATTAATCAGGGAGAACGTGCTCCGCCAACATCCGTGTGTAGCTTATTACCTGCGATGCATTAAACTGCTTGTAAACAAATCTGCAAATGTCACCATTTAAATGTCACAATTGGCTTCTTGCTTGATTTCCTTCGCACGAAGGAGAGAGGTAGGATTCGTTCTGTTTATTTCCCTTCACTTTTGATGGAAGCGACTATTTTCAATACGTCTAATACACGTTTTAGCTGGAACAGAGATTTCAAGTGGCGGAAAACGAGTTCAGACAGGGAGGCTTGAAACACACAAGGGGGTTTTTCGAGCATTTTGAAGTTGGGTTCTGTGGTAAAATAATGAAAAATAAGTATCTTACCTACTGATAGCTCTGAGCAGCCTCAGTGTGGAGAAATAGTTTAGGTCCAACAAGAGCGATGAGCTAACGGCTAGTCCGAGTGAAGCCAAGACCAAAGTGGATTCCTGCCATCTTCAGACTGCTCCAGTCTCAAAAATGTCCCAAACAGCAATTCATAAACCTTTACACAGTCGTAATTTTGTATTATACGGTAAATTTACATAAAATTCTGTAGCTATCTGCGAGCACGGATAGCTGCAGCTAGCTGTAGCACTTCCAGCACAGCCATTGTTACAGTATTTCTGCTGGAATAACCATTTAATGCAAAACTGCCACCAGTGTAAAGGTTTAAATTATCAAGATTGTATGAACCGCTGTGAAATTTTGAAGATTGAAGTTGTTTTAAGACGGCAAAATCGCCTCTGCTCGGACTATCCATTGTTAGCTCGTTAATGCAGTCCGAGCAGCCCCGCTGTCCAAGTGGACTTTATCATATTAACACAACTTCAACTTTCAGAATTGTAAAGCAATTCATCCAATTTTGCATGATTAGGAGTTGTCCACAGCACATACTGACAGGTACTCATTGTGCAAGATCTTTACTTAAACCTCGGCATGAACTGTTAGTCGACCTGTTTGACTGTTTGCAGAACATCTCAAAACTTCAGGGCAAATTTTAATGACACATTCAGAAATTAATTATAGGATGTCCATCTACAACTGATGAACCCATTTCTGGAAAGCTGCCCCAGCAAATGGACCTTAGAAATCAAAAAATAGCTATAACTGTAACGATATTGAGTTAAAATTTGGTGTGGTGGTAGCTGAGAGTCGTCCTCAGCACATACTTTAAGCACTAACAAATAGCACATAACCTCATCATTAATTTAACCGAAGTGGCAACAACTCCATCATTTCATAACAAAAGATGAAGTTAGTTTCAAACTCTGGCATTAAAAGGTGGGGGGTGATATGCATCCTTTTAAAGAATGCTAGGTTTTTAATTTTTAGCAGCATTTATAGACTAGACCGGATGTATTAGGACAGGTAAAAAATTACAAATTAAAAACACTCTTTGCACTGCATTTCTGCATGGAAAATGAGAACACTAAAGGGGGGTTAAACATTTATTAGAATAATTATTGATGGGGTTTTGTGGTGGCTCTCTAGGTGTGAATAATATAACTGGTTCTTATTTGATTTATTTTCATAAAACAGGAACGGGCTTTAAGCACCAGTCCTGAACCAGCACTAGAACTGCTCGTTCTAGGGAGGAACGGACGCCTCACGTGTCTAAGTAATGTCTCAGGTTCTAGTTTAAAATGCCTCGCACGAGTTGTTATCCCGCTGTTTGATGTCCAGAAAATCCGGCCCGTTTGTTGCTGTTGTCAGTTCATACGTGCAGCAAACAGCAGGAGATCCTCAGGCAGAGATGTGTTCTCACAACTGGAAATAACTCGGAGCGAAGTGTACGCTGTGAAAAAGGCAAAAACAAGTTGCGTGTAAGGAATTGGGCTTTCTGCAGAATCCATTTTTGCAAGCTGCACGTTCTCCACACAATGTGGAGCCTCTGCGATCACCAGACTGAGGGATGAAAGCCATGAAAGGTGAAGCAGACAAAAACACCCAAAAGATACAGCACATTCTCCTGAAAATGCCTAGAAAGTTTCAAGGCTGCAGTTTGTATGAAAACTTTTTTTTTTTTTGTTGTTGTTGTTGTTACAAAGGTCTGTGTCAGTGTTTGAAGCTTTCAGTCCATCTAAGGAGCTGGTGCTCACGGGTCTCTTTAAATTTGAAAAAAGGCAGATGTTTCTGGTTGCAAAGAGCATGGAGGGGATATATGGAGGGACACTGGGGACATGTATTTATGTTTACAATAAGAGTTGAGATGGATTTTATGAAGTCTTCCTTTAAAAATGCTTTCTTGATGACCAAGAAACAATAGCCAATTTCGGCTGCATTATAGCCCAAACAGCAGCAGCTACGGTGAGTTGTAGAAATATTACCCCCTCTTAGTACTCTGTGTTGTTGCCTTACAGCCTTTAATTTAAATAGAGTTAGGGTTAACCCTAACCCTTTTCATTTGTTTGTCAGTAGTAATTCTATAAAACTACTTTAGAATTATGAAGTTGAATGGGATAAATAACTTGTTTTAATATTTTTTCGTCTTTTTCTTTTGGCTGTTTCCTTTTCAGGGGTCGCCACAGCGACTCATCCTCCTCCATCTAACTCTGTCTTCTGTGTCGTCCATCCTCACTCCAACTACCTCCATGTCCTCTCTAACTGCATCTTTGTCTTTTTCCTGGCAGCTGCATCTCTAACATCCTTCTACCAATATACCCACTGTCCCTTCTCTGCACATGTCCAAACCATCTCTAACTTTATCTCCCAGTCCTTCAACCTGTGCTCTACCTCTGATGTCCTCATTCCTAATCCTGTCCATCCTCGTCCCTCCCAAGGAGAACCTGTCTTTTTGTCCGTCCCACTGTCTCCAAACCAAACATCACAGCTGCTCCCACCACTGTCTGTAAACCTTTCCTTTGACCTTTGCTGCCACCCTTTTGTCACAAATCACTCCTGACACTTTTCTCCATCCTGCCTGGGATCTCTTCTTCACCTCTTTACCATACTCCCCGTTCTTCTGGACAGTGGACCCTAAGTACTTGAAGTCCTGCACCTTTGTGACCTTTTATGAATAATAAAAAAAAAATAAAATTAAAAAAAAAACTATAGTGCATGCATTGTGCCCCCAGAACGTAATATTTTGTGTCACCACCTTTAGCTGTAGCTCCAGCAGTAAGTCTCTTCAGGTCTGTCTTCATGGTCTTGCTCCATCTAACCTGAACCTGTCCGTTCTTTAGGACCAAGCTGCTGCAGGTCGTTCAGGTTAGACGGGTGCTGCTTGTGTCCAACAATCTTTAAATCAAACCAGAGATTCTCAGTTGGATTGAAGTCTAAGCTTTGATTGAACCATTTCACAGTGGAGTGTTGCTTCAGCAGAGTGTTCAGGGTCATTGTCCTGCTGGAACATGAACTTCCATCCCAGTCTCAAATCTCTGGAGGACTCCATTAAGGGTTCCTTCAAGAATTTCTCTGTTTTTTGCTCCTTCCATCTTTCCTTCAGCTCTGACCAGTTTCCCAGGCCCTGCTGATTAAAAACAACTCTTCTATGAAGCCCAGCTCTGTGCAGCTTATAGTGGTCCTATGGACAGATCCTCCTGTCTCTGCAGAGAAGCTGCCTAACTCCATCAGGGTTATCTTTGGCCTCCTGGATGTTTCTCTGATTCATGCCCTCTATGGTCTGTCAGTAAGATTTGATGGACGACCCTCTCTTGGCAGCTTTGCTGTGGTGCCATCATCTTTCCATTTCATAATAATGGATATAATGAAGCTCTGTGGGATGTTCAGGGTTCTGGGATTTTTTTGTAACCGAACCCTGATCTGTACTTCTCTACTACTTTGTCTCTGACCTGTGGGGAGAGTTCCTTGGTCTTCATGCCTCTTACTTGGTGGTAGCCCGCACTACTTGGAGGTGTTGAATCGGTGTTCAATACAAATTGCTCACAGATGGACATTTTTAAATTAATTCTGTGGCTTCTGAAGGTAACAGTTTGAGAATGAATACATATGCACGAATGCATGAATACTTATCCATTTTTCTTTTTATGATTTAAAACAAATTTTTCATTATTCTGAAGTATGTTTTGAATTGTTTTTAGTCAAATTCAAACTCAATTAAATTCCAGGTTGTAAAGTAAGAAAATAGAAAGAATACCAAGAGAGATGAATACTTTTATTAAAATAATCAGCAGGTGACTCAATAATGAAACGGATCAGCTGCATGTATAACTGTTGTTTCTGCACAGGAACAGCACGGAGAAAGTCATCCATCAGCGCACCAACACCGTTCCGTTTGACCTCGGGTCGCATGATGATGACATCATCACAACAGTGCGCGTCATACGTGCGTTAGATGCCTCGGAGTTGGACCTGGAGACCACCTACGAGAACTTCCACCCCACAGTCCAGTCCTTGTCCAATGTCATCAGCCACTTCATCAGCGGGGAGCGACCCAAGGGCATCCACGAGACGGAGGAGATGCTGCGAGTGGGTGACAGCGTCACCGGAGTGGGAGAGCTGGTCCTGGACAACAACCTCATCAAGCTGCAACCCCCCAAACAGGGTTTCTGCTACTTCCTGAGCCGGCAGGACTACGAGTCTCTCCTGAAGAAGCAGGTGAATGGCGTCCGGCTGTGGAGGATTCTGGCCCTGGTGTTTGGGCTCGCCGCCTGCTCCACGCTCCTCTTCATGATGTGGAGGCGATACGTGCACTGCAGACAGAGCAAGAAGAAAAGGAGCATGCTGGAGGAGTTCAAGGAGCAGCAGAGGAAGCGTCTGCGGGAACTGCAAATGGAGGAGAGCAGCGTGCCCCCCACCAGCTGTACTGTGTGTCTGAGCCGGGAGCGCTCCTGTGTGTTTCTGGAGTGTGGTCACGTGTGCACCTGCGCCGAGTGCTACGAGGCCCTGCCAGAGCCAAAGAAATGTCCCATCTGCAGGGCCACGATCGACAGGGTGGTGCCTCTTTACAACAGTTAATGTTAGTCACCGTAAAACTTCACGTCCTTCAAACTTCCTCTGGCTTGAAAAGGGGCACCTGATTCTGCGTTCACTCGTACTGACAAGCCACCAAGAATTAAACTGAATGTTCAGATTTAATTTGGAAGCTAATTTATATTGATTCATAAGGGGGTTTTTTCTGTCATGTTGAGAGAGAAAATGAGATCTTTTTGTTCTCAGGCTTACAATTATTGATTCCGTACAAGTATTGGCCCCAATTCTAGACAACAATCTATCTGAAGAGTTAAGAACATTTTCAAGGACAGATGAAAAGGTAATACATCAATTACAGTAAAAAGATTAACATTTTGAAAGGGTTTATGGAAAAAGTGAAGCTTAATTTGCCATCTGTAGCTTTTTATGTTTTTGCTGTTGATGGTAAAATTAATCCACTACAACCTTTTTTATGAATGGGATATATGTAATAGGTTACCAGAATGTTTCATGAACCACTGGACAGATTTCATTGAAATTCTCATAAAAGTAATCATTGGATGTTTATTTTCAGCTGATTTACCTTTTTGTAGTTTGGTCACTCCAACATGGCCGCTACAGCTAACTGACCGTAGCAAAACAAAAACGGCTTTAACTTCGTTATTTTTACAGATATTGAGCTCAAATCTAGTGTGTTAGTACCTGAGAGTCATCCCCAGCATATACTCTGAGCACTAATCGATCCTGTGAGATCTTTGTTTAAAACTTTAACATAAATCTTAGCTTAGTGTCTGTAAAAATACTGAAATGTAGCGAGTTCTGTTTATTAAGGTCAAGTTAGCTGTGGTGGCCATCTTGAATCAGGTTGACTCCAGAGGTCGATCCTTAGTAGATCAAATGATTACTTTTTGAGAATTCCAGTAAAATCTGTCCAGTGGTTCTTTAGATAGACGCACACAATTACATGATCGCCCACCTTTGAAAATTCAAGCGTTTTAGGTGTTGAGCTGTTGGTTGGGTAACTTTCAGTACATTGCATTTATTCTGTTTGCATTTATAAACAAAATGAATCTCGTGCAAATAAAAACGATGCACTGTGATCTGACAAGCGTCTTCTTCTTACAGCCTTTCAGCAGGTAGACACTCAGTTTGGCCAGTTCCTCCTACAACTTTTAATGGGTGATTTTAGGATTATGCTAAATTAGGGAACATTTCATAACCTACCCACTGATCTTTGCCTAATCACACGTTTTGGAGCCTGAGCCCATAAGGCTCATTATTACATCTGGAAATGAGACTGTTCAGCCTCTCTGACTGAGAGCAGTTCTCCTTTTAATGAGTTTAGCTGTGCGAAGGTCTCGGCAGCTCATTTAGGGTTAGATTTTGCGCCGCTCTGTGGCGAGGACTCTGAAAAGGCTGCGGCTCTCGCTGCAGAGGCTGGTGATGCTTGGTGATCGTACACGTTCTTCTGAGGAGTCGGGGAGCAGACCCTGTCCCGGTGCCTGGTAGTGACGACCTGCAACATGGACTCCAGCACATCCAGAACACGAGTGTCACACAGAGACATCACAGCAACATTATTAAAGCTAAATGTGGTGTGGGGCAAATAAAGGCTGTAACCGTTCAATTAAAGGGATTTGAAAAATAAAAAGAGGAAATCATGATTGAAGATTTCTGCCAGCAGAGGGGGGTGCTGGCCTTTAAGGAAAAATTGGAACCTGGGTTTTGGAGTTAGCGAGTGTGAATAAGCATAAAATCATAAAATAATGTCTGTTTTTGTAATTCAAGCAGCTGCCTCACTTTAAAACCAAAAAAAATCAATCCTAAATCTAAATCATACATTTAATTTTTTTTTTTTGAGCAAGAAGCATTTATTTATATGGTTTCATACAGAGATTTTAGAAGCTGTTAAATGATATTTTAAAACAAAAAGCAAAGCGTGAAGGCAGACGGCTGAAGGAGGAGATGCTTCAGAGCGATTCAATTTCAAGCCAGCAGGGAGGTGATCGGCTTCAGAGGAGGCGGTCCTGATGTAGTTTGAGCAAACAAAATTATATTTGCATTTTCAAATTAGTCTGTTATTCCAAAGAAATACATTTTTAGCATCTCACATTATGCCTTGAAACCTCAGGAGAATTATTTAATGCCAGACTGAGGCTTTGCCGTTATTGTTGCATTAGTATTCAGTGGCTGTACCTCAGATATTCGTTTTGCAGGAGTGAGCTGATGCTGGTGGCTCTCTGAAGGAACCAGAGCTAAATATCATGTACTGAGCATTCAACGCCAAATCTAAAAAAGTTTGGACGTTGTGTAAAATGTGAATAAAAATAGAATGCAACAATTTCCAATTCATATAAACTGATATTTTATTCACATTGGAGCATAATGAACAAATCACGTGTTGAAACAAATAAATTGTAACATTTTTTAATGAAAAATGCCATTTTAAATTTGGGACAGGACCATGTTTTCCTACTATAAAGCATCACCCTCTGCTTGTAACAACAGTCTGTAAACATCTAGGAGCTGAGGAGAGCAGCTGCTGGAGGTTTTAGAGGGAATGATGTCCCATTCTTGTCTGATAGAGGATTCTAGCTGTTTAACAGTCCTGGGTCGTTTTTGCAGGACTTTTGTTTCATGATGCACCAAATATTTCACTTGGTGAGAGGTCTGGACTGCAGGCAGGTCAGTTCAGCACCTGGACTCTTCTACTACAAAGCACTGCTGTAGAAATGGATGCAGTCTGTGGTTTAGCATTGTCTTGGTGAAATATGTAAGGCCTTCCCTGAAAACGGGGTTGTCAGGATGGGAGTTGTTCCAAAACCTGTATATACTCTGTTTTGCATTGATGGTGCCTCTCCAGGTGTGTAAGCTGCCCATGCCATAGGCACTAATGCAGGGTCTGTTGTTTCTAAAAAGAATTTCAAATTTTGGTTCATCTAATAGAGCTGTTGCCTCCCAGCAAGAAGGTTGCAGGATCGCTTCCCGGCCTGGGGCCTTTCTGGGTGGAGTTTACATGTTCTCCCTGTGCACACGTGGGTTTACTCCCACAGACCAAAAACATGCATGTTAGGTTAATTGATGACTCTAAAATTGTTCCTAGGTGTGAGTGAGAGTGTGAATGGTTGTTTGTCTCGTTTGTCTATTTGTGGACCTGCGATGGACTTGCGACCTGTCCAGGGTGTCCCCCGCCTCTCGCACAGTGACTGCTGGGGATAGGCACCAGTTCCCTGCGACCCGGAATGGAGAAGCGGGTAAAGAAAATGGATGGATGGATGGATTTTTCATCTAAACACGGAGCAGTTTTTTCACTTTGCCTCAGTCCATTTTAAATGAGCTTTGGCCCAGAGAAGACAGCAACATTTCTGGATGTCTCAAATTTGAGATTGTAACCAAGCAGAAAAAAAGAAGTAAATAAAAGTTGGGTGCTCTAAAAGCCCACTTTAGTCCCAAAATTGAGTTTTTAACAAATGTGTGTGCTGCTTTTATTTGCATTCTTCAGTAATCAGTGGTAAGTTGATCTGACTGATAAAGCTTAGCCTAAATGTGGCTGAAACCTTTGATGTCTTGGCTACATGTTGCTGTCGGGGTTAACACTGGTGCTTGGTAGTAAAAAAATCTTTGCTTCAAATCTCAGCCAGGGTTTTTCTGTTACTGAGATTCTCTGGTTTTACCAGAGTTTGTTTAAAATGTAACCAGTTCCTTTAGATTGAGTGAAGATTCTAAATTGACCTTAGGAGAAAAAAAAGGATGTTTGGGTGTGTTGGTCCTCTGATGGACTGGTGACCTGTTGACTGCTGGGATGTTGGGATGTGGTGGAAATTACCCCTGAACTCATACAAGGAAAGAGCACAGAGGCACTGGTTCAGATATGTGGATGATACCTGGCTGAACATCCAAATTAATCCAAAGATGTAGGAGCTTTCACCAGAAATATCAAGTCAGCTGATAAAAAACATCAACTTCACCAAGGAATGCCAAGGACAACAAGCTGCCCTTTGTAGACTGTCTGGTGTACATGGAAAGAGATGGAAGTCTTAATATTAAGGTTTACAGAAAACCATCCTGAGGCTGCAAGTTCAAGCCCAGGTAGTGTCAAGAAGTGCATCTGGCATGAAGCGACTGCCAAATCTTTAGTGCGAGTTTGCTTGCTGTGGCACACCTTGTAGAAGGAAGCAGCTGAAAGAACAACAGAATACCATCCTGCTCAGACCTGTACCTTCTGTTTGACTCTCACCACCTGTTGGAACACAAACTTTCTGCCATCAGAACACCCCCTGGTTGAGCACGTCCCCACTAGGACAGAAGGGAAAGATAAGGAACGGAAACACATCTGTGGATCTCTTAACTGGGCTTTTGTCGAGTCAGCCTGGAAATCTGGAAAACACCCACACAACTGAACAGGGAGCAAAAGATACAAAAATACTGTCATTCCATATGTTGCTTTCCATACTCAATATCTTAGTGCATTTCAAGCCAAACAGGTCGAATCAGACAGAAGCTGGTTCATCTTAAGAATGAACTCTACCCAAAATAAACTCAGCAGTGTGATGTATGCAGTTCAATGAATATACACAATATACAATGAATATTCAGACCTTTACAAAGGAGAACTGAAACAACCTCTCCACAGACACACGGCTGAGCTGTCCACCTACAGCTCAAGGATAAGAGACACTCTTCTGAGGGCAGTAGTGTTTATATTCTGGAAAGACAAGACGGATGATTTGAGAGAGATGTAAAATAAGCCTTTTATGTATGCCAAATACAAAAAAAACCAACTTTGAACAAAGGAGGTTTCGGGTTTCAGCTTTGGACCCAATCTTCTGCCAGTTTCACACCAATGAAACCAGTTTCACCTTCATGCAGGCAATCAAAACACCCCTCATCTAGAGCAGGCTAACAAAGACCCTAAACCCTCAGGAGAAAAGGGAGGGAGCCCTTGGATACGTTTTCTACAAACAGTCCATTTGCTCTTGAGATTCACCAAATGAACTACACTGATGAGAATGTAAGGCTTCATTGTGTATGGAGCAGTGTTGCTCCACTGTGGATCTGTCTACCACATCCCTACATGCTTCAGATGTGTCCCTGATTCCTTACACCAGACTGACCCTAATGGATCCATTATTAGGCTTCTGCACAGCTTCATTACAAGCTCACAGTTATTCAATTAAAGCATATGTGTTGGACCACAGGAAAACATCTTTGAGGTGGGTGTTGTGTTGATTAAAGCACTTTCAAGAACCAGCAGCTCTTCCCACATGCAGCTCTTAACTGTACCTGTTTCAATATAATTTGTTTTCAGTCTTTGTTATTGTCTTTTACAATAGAAAGAAAAAGTATTTTGGTTTGAACCTGGTTAACACACACTCACCAGTTCTCTGTCATCCCCCTGTGAGGAGAATATGGCACTTCCTTATCTTGTTTGGATGTTTTTAGACAGATATGTCTTTTATTGGAACATGTCAGTATGTTTTGTTGCCAAATTGGGGTTAACAGATGTGTAGCAAGCACTTGATTTTTAAGTGTGGCCAAAAACCAGGCAATGCAACCAAAAGATAGTACTCACCATGAAAACATCACTTGTTCAGCCAGTAGTTGCACATTACCAAACCTCTCTTTCTCAGTGTGCTGCAGAGATGAAAGCAGCAGCGCTGATCCAACTCCATGGAAACCCTCTGGTTTATTCCTGCAGTGCTTTTAGCAGCAGAAGCTGTCACCGTTCTGACAGCAAGGGAGCCATCAAAGACGTTCCTTCTTTTGTTCCCCACTTAAGAGTTTTGAATTTTAATGCCGCATGAAGGTTTTGCAGAAGAACTGCGCTGCAAGCGCTGCACACAACAAAAAGTTATCTATGTAAGACGTGTGCTGTAGAGATTTTTGTCTGCTATAGTTAAAATAAACAGGTCTGATACCTTTTCTTCATACAAAAAGGAAAGAATACATCAGAAATTATATCTCTGCAAATAAACCATAGGTTCTGCTCCAACAACCATGGAAACCAGATGCATCATGTTCAAATTAAGGCACTAATGTAAACATATCACTCCTCTAACACTGTACTGGAGTACTGTAATAGTGACATCGAATTTTATTTATTACAACCTTGTTTTGCTCCCTTTCTAATCAGGCATCATTTACTTTGACTTAGTAAGCACACGCCTCTTTAAATCACTTAAGTTGTTTGGATTTTTTTAGCTGAAAAGAGGAGAAAATGGGTAAATACTGTATGTTCAATGCAATCCAAAGAACGGGTAGTGTCATGTTCAAATTACGTTCTTCAGCACTTCTGCATTAAAAAAATACTGTGATAAAATTAAATAAACTGCCCTGTAAATGCATCTCCAGCTGAGATGGCTTTTCTAATTATTTCAGTCTGGACAGGATCACGAACAGGAATCTTAAGGTTCAGTTATAGAAAGGAGGGTTTCTGGTTCAGGAACCTCAGGGTCTCGTCCCTGCTTTTTGCGGATGATGTGGTTCTTTTGACGTCTTCAGGCCATGACCTTCAGCGTGCACTGGGACGGTTCACAGCTGAGTGTGAAGCAGTTGGGATGAGAGAGTCAACTCCTCTAAGTTTGAGGCCATGGTTCTCAACTGGGTAAAGGTGGAATGCTCCCTCCGGGTCGGGGATGAGTCTTTGCCTCAAGTGGAATTCAAGTATCTGGGAGTCTTGCTCACGAGTGATGGTGATGGAGCGGGAGATGAATTGATAAATCGAGGCCTCGTCTGCAGTAATGAGGGCGTTGCTCTATTTTGTCTTGGTGAAGAAGAAGCTGGGCTGAAAGGTGAAGCTCTTGATTTGCTGGTTTGTCTACATTCACCTATTGTCAGAAGTTATGGATAATTGAAATCCTGGATGTAGTCAGATGATGAACTTCCTCCAAATGTGGCCGGGCTCAGCCTTAGAGATAATGTGAGGAGTTCTGTCATCCGGGGGGAGCTCAGAGTAGAAATTTTGGTTCATAATGGGATTTTTTAAAATGTTTTTTACTATACAATGTAACATGTAGAATAATAATCAAAATCTTCCAAGAATTACAAACAAAAAGGGTTGATGAAAAAACAAAAAGCTAAATGCTTTATATTTTAAAAAAGCAAACAAACTATGTTGTAGGAGCATTTGAAGCAAATCCAGAGACGCACCAGTCTGACGCAAAAGTTAAATTACATCTATTTACCAAAAACTAAAACTTTCAGTGAGCGCAATGTCTTTAAAAAGGTAAGAAACAGTTTCATTTAAATTATGCATTTAAAATGCAAACTAATAGGTGAACTGAAGCAAGCTTAACTTTTTCATGAACCTCTCCAAACAGATTGTGTTGTGAATAACAAGGGCGGTTGCCATAGCAACTAGTAATCATCTTTTTATGACTGTAGTCATTTATTGTGTCCCACAACCTACTGCTGGACTAGCTTTCAGCCAAACAGTCAAATTACTTATGTTTGTTCTGTGGCCTATTTATGTGCAAATCTAACCTCTATGATATAGTAGCTACAATATAAAGAGAATAATTTCCACCATTATTATGGCGTACACTCACATTCAGATCCGTGTAATAAAACAAATGATGATGGACGTGTGTGCGCTCTGAAAATGTTGCTTTCCTTATAAGCCTAACTCTGTAAAATCTAACCTTGCTGCAGCCTCTTACTGCGTAAAGGAAGATGAATACTTTACTAATTATAGCGCCATAATTAAAATTAATATAGTTGTTTGAACAACAAAGATGTATTTTAATTATAGTTGGTAGCTTAGCAACAGCACGGCGCATGTTAGAACTTTTTAATCCAAACATATGAACAAAAATGATCTGTGTAAATCTGTTTTTATGTGCAGCACTCCTCCCGGCCCTGCGCTCTCAGGAACTGTTGAGTCCTGTTTGATCTCTGAAGCAGGCGTGAAGATGGTTATTTGCGCCACAGTAATGAGCTATCATTTTTCTTACTTAGTACTGTGTGTCCTAACCGTCGGTCTGCTCCCATCCTCCCTTTGTTCACCCATGTCCCCCTTGCTGGACATCCTGTCTTACCTCGTAATAAGGTGGGCGGTGTAAAAGCTATCATGTCATCCTATTTGTTAGAGTCCTCTTTGATTTTAGGGAGTCGTGTCGTGGCAGCCTTTGTCGTCTTTGTTTGAGACGTCTGCTGGTTCTCCCGCTGAAGAAATAAAACCAGCAGAGTGGATGGGGGGAAATTAACAAATAAGTCAATTTGTGACCTTATTACAGGAGACAGAAGTCAGTGCTGTCTCAGGAAACATTAGTATGAGGGGCAATTAGGCCACAGTTGGTTAAGAATGAGCCACTGACATCAAGTGGCCTCAAAGCTTGGTGTCTACTGTGAGCTGTTTAAACTAAATGGATGAAGCCATTATGTTGTTAACCATCATCCTGAGGCTATGAAGCTTCCTCTTTTAGTGATTTGTCCACCAGCAACTTCTTTTGAAACTAAAACTTACTGAGTATTTTTTTATTTTCTTATTCATAAATAACTCAAAACCTTGAAGGGTACTAGTGCCTGAATATCCAACAAAGATTTATAATTATCTAAGATAAGCAAAAAGAAAAGCCACCATTTTTGTGTACAAACTGTACAAGAAGGATGAAGAGAACTGCTGTCAGTGGCTCATTTTGGTCACCGTAGTAACCACACACTTGTGTCTGTCACTCCCTGACTCCCAAGTTAATTAGAGGCAAACTGAGAAGTAAGCTTCAAGCAGCCACTGTGCAAAAACTACAAGCTTGAACCGGGAACTCTTATAGTCACACATCATTTTTTATGTTTCTACAGCTTTATGTAGGAAATATGACAAGTTAAAAAGATCTTTCACTTCCAGTTTTGAAGCGAATACAGTATTTTGAGCTAAAATGTAACTGAAGTCCATGGACACTTGGGTGTGCACTCTTTGTGTTCTGGGGGGAAAAAAGTCCCATTGCAATGAGAGACACACTGGGAGAAAGATAAGAAAAATCCCAATGTTTTGATGCATAATTTGTATTTGTATCAAAAAAAAAAATCACATTTTAGTCTCAAAAGTTCATAGTGTCAGAGTGTGACATCAACTGTAAGTTCAACATTCCAGTTTGAGCATAAAGAGTCCATATTTCTGTGACCTGTTTAAACTTTGAATGTCTTTATTGCGAAGTATTTCTGATCTGTAGAGCTGACAAAATCCCACAGATTTTTGTTTTCCCCCTTTTTAGTGAGTTTTGTCCACGCTTTGCATTGTACCACTACCAAAAGTCATAGCACGCCATTTCTGATCCGGTTGCACATTATGGTGTACAGTTTGCATGTTTTATTAAAACAACATATCAAAATTGTTGAGCAGAATGGCAATAATGGTGCTTCAGTGCTTACGCTTTGTCCAAAACAGAGTCCAAACATAGATGTTGTTGTAAGTAGAATTTATTACATGCACCTGCAGAGCTCACCATGGCATCAACATTTATAAAGACACTACAGAAGCTTTAACGGCCTCGAACGGTCAACAATCAACTTTAAAGGCACAAACAGCAAGTTGAAAGATAATACTTCTATTACATAAAAAAATACAACTTATAAACATTTACAGCTAAACTTACTATTGTAGTTACAGCACAAAAATATTACTTTGACATCTAAATTATATTTGTCATTTCAGAAAAAGAAAAATACTGTACGAATGTCTTCAGTATGTATCAAACACTTGTGTTCATGCACAAGGACTCATGCAAACCAGCCTGAGTGGAAAAAAAAACAAATACCTGAGTAAAGCAACACTAATGACTCGAAAAAAAAAGAATAAATCAATGATTAAGAAAGCATAAAAGAACTGAAAACGAATCGAGCAAGTATCAGAATTAAAAGGAAAGTTGCTATCACTGCATGTGCTGAACCAATCTGTACTGACTTAAGTACAATTATGTTTTACAGTCATTTTCTACGTAATGTTAACTTTGGGATGTTATGCATTATTTGATCTGAACAAGAACAGTTAGAGTTGGCTAACAGGAATCGATTTGATTTCATCTCCCGTACACTAACATGTACTGTAGCTGTCAAGCTTAAAGCCATTATAGATGTCAAAATACACAATTGTTCATCACTTTTGGTTTGAATTCTTATGCTTCTAACACAATCCTTTCATCATTAAATGTTGTTTGGGGGTTAATGTAGCTCAAACCCCTCAGGGTTTCTGTAAAAACTGCTTTAGAAAAGCGCTAATATTACTTGATTTCGTTTACAACTGAATTCGGCGAGCAGTAGTTTAGAATATCTCGGCGCAGCTCATTTGCAGATGATTTTAGGCACAACCTTTGATTAATTGCTCTCCACCGTTCCATATTCTTCCCCAAATACTTCTGCTGACTCTCGTCCTCACAGCTTTTAGTCGACGTTTCTTTTAAGAAGACGAGTTAAGATTTTTACCTTTTCGCCTCGACCTTGCTTACATTCAAGGATTCCAATGTGTACTTGTCAGCGTCCAAATGTAAACAAACGACTATTTGTTGGCAACAAAATGCATTGGACAATCATGTATTTCGACAGGTATTATGGCTTTAACAGTATTCAATATTTGCTACACTAGCTAATGTTGACGGGCTGCTGTGGTTACACAGAATAAATTACTGTATAAAAAGCAACCTAAAATTAGTTTAATGAAAAGATGTACATTTTCTGCTGACTTTAAACTCTGTTTAGGCACTTGTGGTAAATGAGCTGCAATGATAACAACTAGCGCAGGGTTTCGTCTTTGTTATCCAGATTAGGGTCCTGCCTACACTACTCCAGATATTTGTAAAAAATAAATAAACAATTTAATTCAGCCTTTAATTTTGATACAATGCAATTCAGTATGAGTTTAGATCCTACACACTGGGATTTAACGCAATACAACAAAGTAAATAAATATTTCTGTCTAACCTTTTACTACCTAATTAAAAAATGGTCACTCACAAATAGGTCTTGTTTTAAAATTGCAAAATTACAAAACCTGACTCATAATTAACAATGAAACAAACGACACAAAAATGAGGGCTGGCACAAAATTAATTAACCTGCCAACAGCTGAGGTATTAACGCTTTCCAGCCACAAAATACATTTTAAATAATGAGTTGTAAAAAACATAAGATAAACTCATTTTTCCTGGAATATTAGTTGATCCTCATGATCAGGGTGAAGCACACTTTCAGTGTTTGTTGCTGTTTTACTGTTGCTGCAGTTCTCTTCACGAACAGTAGATATCACTAATGAGTCGACTATACCGCCAAACAGCAGGAATGGCACCAGAAGAAGAGTTGCCTTCTAAAAAAACAAAACAAAAAAAAAAACGTGAATACAGGGGATTTGGTCTTCATACACAAAATGTGGCTAGTCTTTTTAACCTAAACTTTTTTATTTTTATTTCAACAGTGGATACCTGTAGAAACAAACGCGCTCGCAGACTTTTCATTTATTCATTAAACAGATCAGATGCACAGATGTAACAGATTGATGCAACTAGATAAAGTCCAAACCTACACGTCTGCTCTATTGATGTACTATTGAGGTACAATGTACATATACATGTGCACGTCAGTGAATCACTACGAATCCGTTCATCTTCACATTCCTAGTCTGCACACAGAGTTTTTGGTAAGAAATATTTAGATTTTTAAATGCGCTTACCAAAGAGGAGATTTTATAAAAAGAGATAGGCAGTAGCACCCCCACGACCTAAAAAAAGGAAAAAGCGAGTAAAGAAAATAGATGGATTAATAACCTAGCAGTCTATTTTGCGCATGCCCACTCTCATTTCGTGCCCTAAAAACCACAATCATGAAGCTGTTTCTACAGGGTTTTTGTTTTTTTTTGTCAACTGTGTCATTTTATCCTGTCGGCTTTTGGTAGTGTGCTGAATTAGTTCATAACTAAGACAAACTTAGAAATGGTATATAAGAACAATTCTCTCTATTTTTAAATGTCATTATTGTGGATGTTTCTTGCCACATAGTGGTGTGCTAAACCAGGAGGCCAAAAATCATTTCATAGACAGAACTAAATACCTATAAAAATATCTGTAGTAGTGTAGGTGGAGCCTTGGACCCCTGCTTGCCACATACTGAATCACACCAGGTGTTTGCAGGAAACCTGGATCTGTTACTATCTGTTACCTTTAACATGTGGCCAATTTTATACAGGTTTTACTTGTGAAATGGTTCATTTTAAAAAAATTTCTTCTCCTAATGAAGAAAGCTCTGTAGTGGAAAATGATCATTGGAGCCATTTTAGGTTTTCTGCCTTCTTGCATATTCATCTCAACTTATTCTGATGTTCTATATTACTTTGTATTATTTTTATTACCAACAAGAAACAGTTTGGCTTAAATTATGCCTTAAAAATTTACTAGCTTTAAAAGTCTCACTTGAGCTTTTGATACACTTGAGGCGTTTTTAAATAAGCGTTCTTTAAAACTATAGACTTTCTTGTTAATCAGAGTTTATTCAAGTAAATTTTGGTTTAATTAGCTCTCCTTAGGTTAAACCTAGAAGCCATCAACTGTAAAAATGAATAAAAAACACTCAGCTTGTTTGGCACAACTTCTAAAGTTGAGTTAAATTTCAATTCACACTGTAAACCTTTAGTTTTTACAAGACTTATTTTGAATCTGCAAACTACTGGTAGACCTGACCTCTACATCAGTCATAGTATCTTTTAGAAAAACAAAAACAACAACTAAACTTCGATCATACCTTGTTTTCTTAAACAGAAATACTAAAAAAAAAACATGTGCATCATTAAAGAGAAACTTAACTACATGCTAGTGGGATACACATTCACATATTCCCATTTATACCACACATTTATATATGTTATTTGTAAATCATCAACATATAGAACATGTCATTTTCTTCAGCTCTTTGCATATTTTTTGTCTCTGCTACAATTTAACCGAAGACGACTGCAATATGAAGATAACAACCAAGATGCATCTTAGAAACGTTTTTCTGTTTTTCTTTTCCCAACACCATCAATTCCCCAAATGCAGTAAAGATATAATACCAGTAAGTGACGATAAATCAGTGGAAAAGTTTCCTTCGCCACCGTTTTGCAGCATTCTACCCATAACATCAACATGATGACAATAGTTTTTTGTTTTTTTTTCTCAGAACATGCTTTGACTTCAACACTGATTTTCTTAAAACTCCCATCTGTGGCCTAACTCTGATACGCCCCTCGCTTCCAGAGATCTAGTGATTGTTCCTGGCACCAGCGAGGCAACAGCTTAAATAAAGTGTCTCTGAAAAGCCCGTGATATGTTTGGAGGAACAGCACACAAACAGAGCAAAACACACATTATTCACACAACTGCAACGGCAAAAATCAGACTTCAGAGCATAAACTGCTGGGCAGATAATGGTACAGCTTCGGTTAGCATAGTAACGTGAGGGGCCGAGTACCTGCAAAGGTCTCTGGCAGGAACTGGCCTCAGACAGTGTTGGGGTTGTAACACAACATGTTGAGCTGCAGGTTTTCATCCCAGTGTCTCAGGATGATGAAGAGCTGATTGGCTGCAGCCTTGATGGAGGCTAAATCTTTCCCTTCTGGAATTTCCTGCGCACTCAGCCACATGCTGGCTTTGGCGGCCACCAGTTCCCACTCGATGAAAAAGCTGGCCGAGCTGTGCTCCAGCCAGGCGAGGGCCACGGCTGTCGCCCACACCATGCTCTCTGGATCCAGCGGCCTCTTCAGGACGCCGCCTGGCGATGTTTCCGAGGCCCCCGACCCCGAGCTTCGTGCGGCGTCCACCTGGGAAAGCGGGGGTTCAACAGCAGAAGATTCGCTAGCAAATGAGGAAGGACCAGCGTCCGGCCAGACGTTCCTTGACAAAAGAGAGGGACTGTGGATGCCAACTGCCTGCTCTCCAGCTTGCTGATACATTTCTGGCTCAAAAGGCGATCTGCACCCGTCGTCGACGCTGTCTGTGCGGCGGCTGCCGTGGTGTGACAGGTGGCCCAGGCTCGTGCGGTGGCTGGCGAATGGAGACGTCCACTTCAGCTTGTCCATCGGCACGCTAATGGCTTCACACAGAGCGGAGTCCAGGGTGAACGCACCACTAGCTAGCTGCAGCAACACCTGCACAGAGGGCAACACATTAGTTAAAGCTGAAAAATAGATTTTTTGAATATTCTACTTTTCCAATGCTTTTTATTACTCAACAGTGTAGGGAAACTTGTAAACAAGGGGCACTGCATTAGAATTGCAAATCAGTTTTCCAGTTGGCAGTTTTTATTTGCTTTCAGCATCACAATAACAGGAGAAGTGAGAGTGCACCTGAGCCACTGATTTGAATGCTGTTCATCTGCACTGTGCTGCATTTTTTAATACCGGTGATCATTTACTGTCTGAACCAACATCTCGTCACTAGGTGCTTGGCAAAAAGATTCCTTGTTGTTATGGAAGAAGTCGATTTGCATTCGGCAGGTATTTTAGACTTGTTTTGTTTCCTGAAGCCGTTCACAGGTGAAAGATATTTTCTTCCCATTGAAGTTGAACAGCAGTGAATAGAGGAGCTGGTATGTGCAGCTTAATTGGAGCTTCTGTCAAGGTCTTGGTTGTAAGTAAGTTTCTATAATATTAAACACTGATGCGCCTTTATGAACAAAAGATTTTATTAACATTGTTTCTGTTTGCAAAGCTAAAAACAACCTATATATTTAACTTGGTTTCAAACACTTAAAGCCAGTTTTTCGCTTGGCTGCAGCTGTTGGAGACTAGTTAGCAAGAAAATGGGCAAATTTCCAGTTGGAGTCTCACTACATTTGAGTGTTTGCAACCCAGTGACCAGCAAGCTGCGCAGCCACGTTTTGCGAGGCCAATTTTTGAAAATCCCCATCTGTTTTTGTGTGCTCGGCTCACAAAGCCATATTTTAGGACGCATTCATTATTTCGTTGCCCACTTCTGCGCACGTCTCACCCACTCCAGCCTGCCTCGTATCCATCTTTGCACTGGCCCTCACGTATCAGCACATCTAGTCAGTCTAAAAATGTATTCCACTCCTGATGGACAGATACATTCAGCAGCCTCTTATCACGGTCTACGCTCCGCACACACACATTTGTGAAGCAACACAAACGTCGATCAGTCGAGGAAACGGCGACAAACTAAACCAATGGTGTCATGTAATAGTGTAGAGGTTTAATATTAGCTGATGTAGTGTGTTCGGGATTTTTTATTTTTTTTCAACTGTATGTCATTTTTAAGAAAGAGTTGTTTTGTAAAGCTTGAAAAAAAACAACAACATATAAAGGGCCTTTCGTTGGCAAGCTATAAGCCTGGATGAAGACTTCTCCCATTTTCTCCAGAATCTGTGCTCTGTGACTGATGTCATGACTGACTAGATGCTAACTACTGATAACTATTTAACGGAACAGCACTTCCAAAATGACCGGAGTATCCCTTTAAGGAAGACAAAATATCTCATGGTTGCGTGGTTCACGCAATTTTGTGGAGTCAAAAATGTTGGCAGAATACTATATGTATTCCATTACTTTAGTTTATGAACCGGCTGTAACATGACACACAACATGTTTCTGTTTGTTTGCTTTTACATGCATATTGTGGAGATAGTTACCTGTTGTGTCTGAGAACATATGCTTGTGCCTTTGAAATAACTACCAAGTCAAAATCTCTGGGAAGACACAACCCTGCTCCTTTGGAGCCCAGCTGGGTTTGAAAACATCACATTCAGTGAGCTGTTACATCCCTGGTGTAGTTTAAATGGACTGTACTTATATAGCATCTTTCTAGCCAACCAGACCATTTAAAGTGCTTTACAAACACAATCTGCGACCTCATTTACCCATCCACACACACATTCAAGCAGCACTCTACTACATCTCTACAAAGCTAACCTGAATCAATCATTCTATAAAGTCTAATCGAGGCGTTAGATCGCATTCATACACCTTGGAGGCAATGAGGGGTTCAGTGTCTTGCCCAGGGACACTTCAACACATGACATACTGGTGGAATCGAACCTCCAAGTTTATCATTGGAGGATGACTGCTCTTGTTTTACTTGTTTCTCAGCTGTTTTTCTTTAAAAAAGAAAAACAGCTTTTCCATCTTTTTCTCTCTGCACAATTTTAACTTGAAAATTTTGTGTACTTTAGCCAATTTTTTTTAGCCGTTTCATGGCAAACTATAAAAGAAATTAGCTAAAAAAAAATCATAAGAGTGTTTGTATTTTAGTTTTATTTCAAGTAAGAAATTCAATGGAATATCACAAGACATCAAGAAAAACATAAAAGACAGAGGAAAGGAACGACAGTGAAGCCTGCATTTTAAAGAGCTTACACACAATGAAGGAATGCCAATGCAATTTTGGACTTTTCCCCAGAGTTTCAATGATTAGGTATTTTATATATATATATATATATATATATATGTATATATATATATATATATATATATATATATTTGTGTGTGTGTGTATGTGTGGATTGCAATTTAGTGAGATGTTTTAACAGCCTGGGTAAATCAACAGATGATTCTTTACAAGAGGGGGCTTAAAAGAGCAGTGTCAAGTGGCAAAGAAATAATGTGAGATCAAAATGATCAATCAAGTAGCCAGTCGAGGTCAGTATGAGCAGATCAGGTAATCTATGCTCAAGTACATTTTGTTTCCAGATTTACATTTGCATGATAGTCAACTATATAACCCTTTATTCTGTCATGCACTTAGAACTTTAGCATTTTTTTTATTGTAGATTGACTTATTTCTTGTTTTTTCTTATTGTGTTTACAGGTATTCAGTCATATTAGATATTTTCCTGTTTCGTGTATGTTTACTTGTTTTCCTCAGCTCTTCTGGTTTGTGAGCACCTCTCAGGGCCTCCCACAAGGAAATGACACTTTAGGAGCCCCGAAACAGCATTTTGACAGGTCTGTTTACAGTTTGTACACGTTCTGTGACACACACACACACACCCCAGCAGCTCTGCATCAAACTGACCTTGGAGTTGCTGGATTCCTAGGAATTGATGCTTTTTGGTCTCGCCATAATTTACAAAAATGAACTTAAACATGGGCAGATTTTACCCTAAATGCTTTTCATTTAGGTGTGGGCAAACTGTGTGAGCAAAATAGCTTTGTAAATATCCTTGTAAGTTCCTGAAATGCCATTGGAAAATGTTACTGGGGCACAGCAGATTTACACTGAGGCATGTGCCCCAGTTAAAAGGGCCCGGAATTAAAAGAAAAACAAAAACAAAAAAAGACTGATTTGGAAAACTTGGCAGACAAGACCTTAGCTGCATCTCATTGCTAAGCTCACCTGCTCCTCATTCCAGTAATCACCCCTGCCTGTTTAAATAATCCTTTGTTTCTCACATGCCCTGTCATTTCCCACCGTTTGCTATGTTCTGTTCATCTCTGGTTCCTTCCCGTCAATTTCCCTGGCGTTCCAGCATTTCGGAGTTTGTTACAGCCTGTTCCCTGCACTCCCTCTTGGTGTGTTTAGTTTGTTATTTGCTGCCTTGTCAGTCTTTTTATTTTATTTAAGTTTAAGTTTTCACCAAATCATCTGGCTCCAGAGCCTGCATTTGGAGTCCATTTGTGACAATTTCACATGGAGCAAATGAAACGAAAGGGTTTGGAAAAGATTTGATTGGGTCCACTAACTTAAACTGGGCTACTTCAAACAGAACTGTGAAGACATGCTTAAACATGGAGCTGCTGTACGGTAATCCTGCTCTTGTAACTACAATATGTAACAAACATTTCATTTCAGCAACTTCTTATCAGGATTTTAATGAAACAAATATTTTGGGCCACTGTTATTCACATTGTACACACTTCCCTTGGGTCAAACCTGTGAATACATTTCCTTTCACTGCTATGCAGATGATACACAGATTTATACATTTTTCTAAGTCCTGAGGACGCAGCATGTGGTGGTTCCATCCTAACTTGAGGTGAAACGCTAGTTGGCTTATTTTTAGTTAAATAATAAGTCTGAGAGGGTCTAACATTTCAGAGCCATTATGATTCCATCTTAAGGCTTATGCTCATTCAAACCTATTTGTAATTTAACATTTGATAAACAGATCAACTGTGTGATCGACATTTCTTAGCTCAAATCTACCCTTTCTAATAACAACACAAAGACAGATATCACCTTCAGGTTTGGTAATTATAACTTTTTATTTAGGCATCAGTCAGGCTCTGTTGTCCCGTCTACAGAAACGAGCCAGCATCACTCCTGTGTAAGCGTCTCTCCACTGGCTGCTTGTTAAATATAGAGTTTATTTTAGATTTCTGCTGTTTATTTTTTAAAGCTTTGCATGGCCTTGCATGTTAATATCTATACATAACAAATTTTGTCTTCCAATATCTAAATTTAAGCTCTCTTATCTCACATGAAAACTTTGTTTAGATTGGTAAGTTAGGCGCACCTCACAAAGGACGACCACATCGATCCGCTCTCCACATCCTACACAAACTATTAGAATAAGGGTGGATAGTAGCAAATTTGGAAACCTTTTTTTTCAGTGTAAAGGCAGTCATGGCACTTATTTGATCTCAGTACTTGCTAAATAAGTTCTTTTCTGCTATTTTCTGATCCCTGAATCACTCTCCCACACCCTCGCTACGCTATCTACGCTTAAACTGGCTCCACTCACTCGAGCTGCGTCAGGTCGCAGCTACACACCCACTTCTTCCCTTTGCTGTTGCAGAGGGAAGCTGTTCGACAGCCTTCAGTTCTTCAAGAAGTTTGCTTCTCTGTTGAAGCCTTTAAACCTCAGCTTGACACGTTTTTTGTCTTAGACTTTTAATGGTCTTGGTATTTTAGGTTATTTGTTATTCTTATTTTATATTTTATGTTTCAATATCTCTATCTGTTTTTAACTGATCTAAAAGTTTTACTTGCTTACTTTGTATTGGATCTCTTCTGTTCTGCCTCTTGTTATATATATATATATATATATATATATGGCTGCCTTGGTGGACCACTGGCTGTGATCTTGGCATTTCTTTTGGTCTTGCCATCTTTGCACTTCTTGTGCAGTTCATGAATTGAGGTGTCATTCTTAGTTTTTTCTTGACTGGGATTTGTGGGGATGGGGGGGGGGGTTTCTTGTGCGGGCCTTCAGTGTTTCTTCAGAGATTTATTTATTATCAATATGAATTTTATGATGACTATTAAGATTTCAGTAACTCTGTTTTTAATATTTTTTATTAAGACAATTCCATGTTGTACAGATTGTTGTGCAACTCCATAAACAGCAGAAATCGACTTGTTATTTGTGTCTCTTCTTTTATTGTATTGTAATTATTGTCACCTTATGCAATAAAACAACAACAACAAAAAAAAGAATAAGCTTGTTTTACTGTGAAGCTCTTTGGCTGTTTTAACTCTTCTTTATAAATAAAGATTTGTTTACTGATTTATAAAAAATGGGTCAACCTGTTAAAAAAAGGTAAATATCTTAAAACATTTCATCAAACTGTAGACCTGAGAGTGAATGAATTTGTAGAGAGAACATGTATCATATGACTGAGTGAACCTCACCCCTCAGGACAACTTCTTACACCTACTGTCGCTTTTTGTTCACGTGCTGTCCAGCTCAACAGATCTGTGACATATTCATCCCTCCAAACAAGGCTGCTGTCAGGTGACATTAGTCTCGCTCTAATAAGCTGCACGATGAATGAACATTCACTTGAACAGTATGGATCCGGCGCTCACCAGAGGAATGTAGTCTTTGTTCTCGTTCTCGCTCTCTCCGATAGAATCGCCCGACTTGCTGTGCGATCGACACATGAATCCTTTGGCAGCTCGAGTCAAGAGGCGAGTCCTGCTGAGAGCCAGCCTTGGAGAGGAGAAGGAGAGCAAGTTATAAACCACAGCGGGCACTGAGCGTGGTGTACCGCACACCTCTGTTTGGGTCATTCCTCAGCTTTGTCAGGAAAGAGAAGCCTATTCTGATTAATGTTCTGATATAGCTGAAGATTTAAACAAAGTACAAACCCCAAAAGTCCACAAAACAACAGAAAGGACAGACTTTTAGTCAATCTAAAAGGCATATTCAATTTCAGATGCGAAAAATCCACTGAACAATCACATTTAAAACAAAACATAAAAAAACTAAAATATTTAGGTGCCTCCTTGTGTTGGACTACACATACATTTGCTTAGAACAGTTTCTCAAGATAAAGTCTTTTTGTTAAATTTACAATCCTGTGCAAAACTACAGACGCACCCTTTATTTTTTGATATTTTGCTTCCAAAAAAGCCAATGGTTTTAAATGGTTAAATAATGCCCAAGACTTTATATGCCATTTAAATTTTGGCTGCAGTTGTACTTATTTTTTGTCTTCTTGTTTTTGAAAAAGGCAACCAAACTCAAGGATAACCTTAAACCATCATCTCACCAGACTGTGACTGTTGGAGGCTAGTTTGCGACTAAAACTTGAAAATATTATAATTTTCAGTTGCAGTCTCACTAAATTTTGAGTATTTGCAACAAAAGGGACTCGTTCTGTCCAAACAACAAATGACCATTTTTAAATTGAATATTTAGCCCCATTGGTGTTAGTAGCCTGTCATCAAGACACAAAGGACACAGTTATTTCTGATTTGTTTAGCTTAATCTACAAAAATGCCAAAATAACAGTTTGACAGCTGGAAAAAGTATTACCACCAAAATGAATCCCAGAAAACTAGTAGTGAAAAACTACAAACACAAACAAGCTGTGAGTTGTATCCTTAAACAACCTGAAGAAACGAGTGGAGAACAAAAGGCCTTAAGACATATTTACAGCAGATAAACAAGATCTGAAAAATAAAGAAAACAACATCCTGATACAGACCAAGTTCTGACATAATCGCTTTTTTAGGAATCACTTTGTTGGTGCTGAAATATTACTTTATGTCTGTAAACCTGTATTAGCTTTGGCATTTTTCTACAAAAAATGGCAGCAATGTAAACTTTGCTAATAAAGTGCCTAAAATTCCCCTTTGTAATTGGATCTTTGTAATTTGTCAAATATGTAGTCACAAGAATGGTTCCTTCATTGAGTTTATATGCAGGTGCCTTTTTTGTCTCAAGAAACATTCACAGGTTACTGATAAGTGGCTTAAAAAAACAAAAAAATACTGGAAATAGGTTTGTAGCAAAACACAACAGCCATGTCTGGAGTATTGTTCTCTTAGTGTCAACAAAAGCATTGTCTTGTATTTGCCCTTGGCCTTCAAATGGAAGCACAGGAAGTATTTTGAATTGAGCCCACGCACTGGAACCTTTGTTGTTATGATGGTGCAATTATTATTTAGGTTAATAAGCTGTTACCGCTTGTTTGGATAACAAGCCTACATTTGAAATAATGATAAATTAACCTTTAAACTCTGCTTTCCTAAGACTCAACCTCAGACAGTGTTAATGTAAAAGACGACCCAGCCTACAGGGTGGACAGATATTTAATGACTGCACGTGGCGAGCCCTGCGCCTCCTTCTCCAAGCCTGAACAAAACGCAGTGCTTTGGACTTCCTGCTGCAGACTCAGGAAGGACAAGTTGTTGTCTCTGATCAATTCAGATTTGAGAGCAGGCCAGCTCTCTTTCACCCAACAACACCACAAAGATACCGTAGCCGTACCGGCCTGATGTCAACATTGTGTTTTTTTACTTATTACTAAAGCAGACTTTTATTTTGGTAACTTGTTTCACAAATTTGGGTGAAAACTCAGCCAAAAACAAACAAAAAAATACATAAAGACTTTCAGAAAGCCTGGAGAACCATTCATTACTTTAAAAAGTTTACAAAAAAATAGCACACTTGATAGGAGAATACTAACAAAAAGGGTTTGCCCAAGACTTTTTGAGACTTTACCAAAAGGAAAATCTGGGATTTTTGAATTAGGGTCCATTTTGGTGATGTACAGATTGGTACCACCTGACCAAATTAAATATGGTTTTACTTGCAACTTACAGGCTTAAATTGTCACTATAAGCATTCATTGAAAACATTTCCATTGAAGCCTCATACTGAAATCATTTGGGAGGTGAGTTGTTGGAGAAAGACTCCAGTCTTCCTGTGACCTTCACCTTCCATTAGACAGCTGCAATCGAAAGCACAGAAACGGTGGCAACAACATGTCAAGGCAAATCTTTGGGCTTTAGACCTGCCCAGGGACATGCTGGAGTTGCTGTCCTACAAAAAGATGTAAAACCCAGAGGACTGCTGCCACTGAAGGAGTAAAAAGCTTTCAGAGCAGAGAGCAGACTCGGAACGAGCGGAGGAGGGTTTAACTGAACTTCATCCTCTTAGGTTTCTCCTCTTCTGCTTGTTCAGACTCCAATAAATGAAAACAACCAACAAATATAAATATCTCAATTTAATAGTTTAAAAACAGCACAAGTAGGGGGGAATGAAGTTGACCATAAGGTTTTAACGATAAAAGCAGCAGATGTATTCTTGATTTTGAGTCACCGGATTCAACAAAACCATCCAGAGTTCTCTACTGAGACATTTTTTTTAAGAGGACATATGTTCTATTATTGCCCAGAGACAAAAGGAGAACAGCGTGCAACAAGAACATCTGCTCTGTGGCTGCACGCGTGTTTGTTTGTCTATATGCAAAATATTTCATGAACCACTCGACAGATTTTAACAGAGCTTTCAGGAAGTAATCATTGGATGTAACTCTACACCTGATTAACTTGTGGAGTCAACCCAATATAAGATGGCGTCACAGCTAATCACTGTTAGCAAACACAAACATTTCTATGTTTCTATGCTGAGAGTCATCTCTAGCACATAATCCAACTGCTAACAGATTGCACAAGATCTTGCCATATTGTGAGAGATTCTGGATCACATCATTTTGGAGATTTAACCAAAACGTCCATCATTCCTCAACACAAAAGATGATGTTAGTCAATGAAAAGCTGTCTGTCCTGACTGTTGTCTTATCTAAACCCACCTAAGCTGTCAGTGTGGGATAAAGATGGTCCCTAGCTTTATGTTTGGGCCTCTAACACACAGTTTGGATCAAAATAAACTTGGGTGATCTTTTTGAATCAACGCTCCCATTCTTCTCTGGATGACCCAAAGGAACTTGGATAATCTGGTAACTTTTTTACCAAACACCATAAGTAGGTCAAATTATTATTATTTTTTGTTTGTTTAGGTTATTAGTACCTTATAAACTAATGAGCTTTTCCCATTGGCTTTCGCTGTATCTAACTAGTTAAAGGGAAAGTTCAGATTTTTTTTTTTTTTTTAAGTGGGGTTCTGTGGAACGCTTCTGAACAACATCTAGCATTAATACCCTGATACCTCTGAGGGAATAACAGAGTAATGTGAAACTGACAGGGTTGTAGAGGTTTATCAAATCTGGACTATTGCTTTAACATGCTGAGCTGCAATGTAAACAACACAAAAGTAAAACTACATCCATAAACACGCAAGCTGATGTCGGCTTTACGCTTCAAACCTGCTGAGCTTGAGGAGTTTCTGCCATGAAGAGTGTGTGTCTGGCTTTAAACATCAGAATGATTCAGCCTTTTCTCTTTTCTTCCTTGTACAGTGTTTCTGTCATTTTACAGACAGATGAGAGTTCAGCTACACGGAGAGCCTCAAGAAATCTGAAAACATGTCGCGCAGTTTCATGTTTTAAGTGATGAAAGGAAAGATTTCTATCGCTGCCATGAAAGGTGAAGCCATAATGTTTTAGCACATCTGTGTTCGTTTGTCTGTACCGTGAGCAAAATAAATCATTAAGTAGTGGGGCGGATTTGAATTAAACTCTCGTACGGTAGCTACTGGTTGTACATCGACAGCCGATACAATTTTGGAGTCAACTCAATTCAAGATGGACGCCACAGCCAACTGACATAACAAAACACAGAAATGACTAAAAGTTGATGTGATAGTTGTTGAGCTTCATCCCCAACATATACTTTGAGCTCTACATCATTTTTATTTAAAACACTGGCAATTACAACCGTAGCTGTCTGTTAGCAAAATATCTCAGGAACCACTGTGTGAATCTTACTGAAACTCTCAGGAAGTAATCATTGGATGTATTCGTTTTAGAGTCAACACGATTTCAGATGGCATCACAGCCAATCGACATTAGTAAACACTAAAATGGCTGTAACTTAGTCAGTATCACAAATATTTGTGTGGTAGTAGCTGAGAGTCTTCCCCATGATAAGATAAACTGATATAATCTAAGCACTAACACAATTAGAGAGATCTTATAAAATCGCACAAGGTCATTTACAAGGTATGACGAAAAGGTTTGACAAGACAGTCTCAGTTTAAATCTCTGGCATGAAAGGCGGCGGACGATATGAATGCCTTCATGGATTCCTAGAATCTTTCATTTTAATAGTTTTTGATGGATTTTTTTCAGAGTGATCCTGTGCCGCAAGAAAACGGTCTAAACAATGTTTTAAAACGGGGCACTGAAATGTGAATGAATTCAGAAAGCAAGATGAACATTCAACAAAATTTAGGTAAATTCAACAAAACCACAATAAACGTCTATTTTAGAAGATGGAATTTCAGAAAATAATGAAAGCATAGAAATGTAAACCGTGTCTTTGATTCATAAAAATGCCTGTTCCAAAATACAGTAGTGCTGATCATTTTCCTGGTGTATTTTATGGAATTCTTTCATTTTGGGAAATAGTGTCATGTTTCTGGCTCTGATGTCCTCCTTTGTAGAACGTGTCTCCTGAAAGGTCATTGTGGTTCTGTTCTGTAGTTTCTGAAATGTCATGTCTTTGAAAAGTTAAGCTTCACAGAGGAACCGTTTGCTGCGGATTCCCTCTTGTACTAATGAAATTGTCTTTTTTTTTAATTACGTGGTCACACTGGATGATGGGCAGGGTTTTCTTTCTTATAACAGGCTTCAGGGCAGCATGCTTTAAAAGCTGACAGGTATGGATGAGATCTTACATGGTGATAGCATTTTCTGTCCTGTGAAGCTGCAGAACTAAAACGCTGAAGGGTCTGTGTTTGATTCAACAGTTGGTGCCGCGACTCCAGCCTATTTCTCCTCCTAGTTACCCACCTTGCAGAAAAAAGGCTCTCCACTGACTTCTGTGATTGGTCAGAGGTCACAGATGGACTCCTTTGGGACACTTGAAGACACGGAGGCAGAAAGGGGAAAAAAGTTAGACAAATGAAGGAAGCAGAGGCCTTTCTTCAACATCAGTCACCTGATGAAAATGCAAACCACACACAGTGAGAAGTAACACGGACAACAAAGGACATTCAGCCGATCTAGCTGCTGTCTGTTCTCTCCGGCCTTGTCTTGTTTGCACGTACGTCATTAGTATTCACTCATTGTACAGTTTTTTTAATGCAAGTCTGCCTCGCCGAAGTGGAACTAAAATGTCAGTAATCTGATGTTTCAGATTCAGAACCATGCGGCTTTGTTGCTCGGTGAAACAGCCGCAGCGCCTCCGGATGCCGTGTGTGAAATGGTGTTTGCGGGGGGACAATTAAAGCAAGTCTGAGCAGCTGATGTGATACACCTACCCTCTGTGAAGCTGCATTTCTCCCAGCCGGCAGAAGAGGGGGTGGTACATGGAGAGACACCGTCCTCTGCACCTGAGACAAAATCCAAATACGACTTCAAAAAGTGCTACATTATGAAACAGTGTACTCCATAAAGCTGAACCCCCAAAAAAAGCAGCTGAGTACAGCGATTTCACCCGGCTAACTCTTAAAGCTAGCACGGCTCAACGACACACTTTAGGGAAATCTCTAAAGAGAAGAGACAAGATGTCATGAGGCAAAAAAGATTACAGAACAGGGGACTGAATTTACCTCTCTGGACGACCAACCCATCCCTGTGGTGAAGAAAATAAATTTATGCTGCCTTTTGGAGCCTTATTATGTCCTACCCTCTTCACACTACATAATCAACAGGATTTCCTGAGCTGCATAAAAAAAGTCTACCAATGCCTGGCTTTTTTTTTTTTTTCCTTGTTGATTTTAAAAGAACAACATAAACACAACTTTTATTCACTGCAAAGTAGCGCTACTCAGGTGTCAAGAACATGATAGCGTCGATTTGGATAACTTTAAAGGACCTATAGAATCTGTCTGTGTCTGCTGTAAAAACTGCAAAACAAAAAAAGAAAATTGCAACTATTGGACTGAGATTTGGTATTGGCCAATGTTTAATCTTTTAATGATTCAAATCGTATCGGGAACAAAAGATTTTTGATCAGGGCATCCTTAAAATATTTGCTGATGAAACCTTCCAAATTCCTGACTAGAAAATCTGACTTGGTGGCGTTTTCGAAGATTAGTTTCATTCATTAGTTGTAAATTCATTGTTAGAAAAACAGGCGTAGGGTGGCACAGTGGGGTAGTGGTTAGACCTGTTGCCTCTCAGCAAGAAGGTTGCAGGATCACTTCCAGACCTGAGGCCTTTCTGGGTGGAGTTTGCATGTTCTCCCTGTGCACACGTGGGTTTACTCCGGGTACTCCGGTTTCCTCCCACAGACCAAAAACATGCATGTTAGGTTAATTGATGACTCTAAAATTGTCCCTAGGTGTGAATGGTTGTCTCGTTTGTCTATATGTGGACTTGTGACTTGTCCAGGGTGTCCCTCGCCTCTCGCACACTGACTGATGGGGATCGGCACCAGCTCCCCACGACCCGGAATGGAGAAGCGGGTAAAGAAAATGGATGGATGGAAAAACAGGTGTATAAAAATCACTCTCCCCTTGCTTGTTAGGACATTACAGTTTCTATCGTTAAAAAGCCTAACCTGCTGCACATCATTTCCAGCCTGGTCAGTCAATACAAGTCCTCTCCCTCCTTAGTGTCCAGTCTCCTGTTTTGCCTTTACTACCTCCCTCTTTGCCTTGTGTTTAATCTCCTTATATTCCTGTCGACTCACTTCGGTCCTCTCGCTGTCCCATTTCTTCCTGACTAACCTCTTCCTCTGTCCTCTTCAAATAAATTAGCAGTCATCCCTTTTTAATCATTTTACTCATTCAGAACCAAAAAGGACATTTTTCTTTGTGAAAGAAAGAGAAATGTTTTACACTCCTGACGCACCTTTGCTGTTTTTTTTTTTTTTTCAAACTGGCATCTGCTTGAGCATCTTTTTCTCACCTTAGCTCTGTTGCTATGCCATCACAGAAGTTAGTTTTAAAATGTTTCATCCTTTTATAGTTATTTTTGATCCAGCACAGAGACCATACGGAGAACCTGATGGCACACAGGATGTGACATCACAACCTCCCAACTTCAAATAAAGGCGTCTGAAATTAACATATAAACCAGTGGTGACCTGAGTAGACCCAAGGATAAAAACGTTAAATATTTTTTTAAAGTAAAGGAAAATTATTCATGACCTGCTTGTCTGTAATTTCATGATGTAAAACAGGATTGTTTCCATGTTTTCTGTCTGAGTGCTGCTCGTTGGTGTAATTTTGTATTGAGGGGGAAAAAATTTAATCAATCATATTTTTTTGGAGGCAGTCTCTTGGCAGACTCTTTTCTAACCTTCTAACTAGAGCATCAGTATCTGCCTCCGAATCCCCTGACCATTAAAAAAATGAGAGCATAAATCCCAATAGACCGTTTGATCAACCAAATACATTTGTAGTTGAGGTGAGGGGAAGGGGGGGGGGGGAGAGAGTATCCTGGCTGACTTGTTGGTTTTTGTAGATGTGGCTATTATGTAGAACTATTGGTCAGAACTATTGTCAGTGGATTTTTTTCAAGATGGTATAATAGAAAGAAAAAGAAAAAAAAAACAGCTGCCCCACACCTAAACACTGGTATCTCAGCACTGTTTAGTTAGCAGCTGAGAATGATACACTCAGCTCAGTGGGGTGGAACTGAAAAGACTATAAGATTAACTGTTACAAAATGACTACACAAAGACACAGGAAGTCATTTAAGGACTATAGGAACCTGATCGATGGAAAAGCGGGGGTGTAAATTTATGGTGTCGCTCTCCCACTTTCTGATTTAAAAAGATGTTATGACTCCAAACAAACAAACAAACAAAAAAAAACTAATACAGAGATTCTGATTTTCCTTTTTAAAGTAAGTTTCATAAATGTCTACATTTGACTGAAGATCTGCAATTAACCATGACTGTTTGGAAAAAGTCCTCCAGTCCTCTGGAGTTTGACCCCCACTAGAATACACAAAGAGTCGTACACTACACTGCACAATAGTGCCGATAACAGGAGGTGTTTTTGGCACTATTACAATACAAAACTGTAATATGTGTGCAGCGCGGACATGTTTGATAATTACATTTGTATATTTCTGATTTTGCTGCCACATTTTCTAAAATAATCAAGCGTTAATGCAAAGGACCGATCACCATGAAAACCTTTAGAGGAACAGGGACAAAATACTTCAAAAATTCATCCAGAGGACAGAAAAGATGATGAATTTCATTTTCAGTGAACATCAATAGTGAGCAGACTAGATTAGTTTTCGTCTGGTTTTGCTGCAGTGTTTTCACAATTGCTGGTCACTTTGTTTGTTCATCAATTTGCACTTCAGACGTTCTGGTCACTTGAAACCCAGACTCTAATACCCAATATTCCTACCTGCCGATTTATCCCCGCCTTGGCATTGTGGGGGTACAAAGTGGCGAAGGACTGAAGCTGAAGCCTATTTCATCGGACCAGTTTTATGTGTCTTGACTGTTTCTGCTTTACTCTCATAACTGATAAAATTGTGATGTCTTCAAATAAAAAAAAAATTCTGCACAGTTTGGGTGTAATTGTGTTTTAAGCTATCTGCACAGAAATGGCAATAGGATGTGTGGTTGTGCCGTGAATGTACTATGAATCCACTAGCAAGTGTTGCTTCAGAGATAAAAAAAAAACATCTGCTATCGAAGTGTTTTATCTATGTGTGTCTGCATGCAGAGTGTGTACAGGTTGGGTAGTGTAGAAAATATTCAGTTCTGATAGGCATGCTTCATTACTGATATAAATATAAATTGCTTCCCCCCTAAGAATAAATCACTTTTCGGTGTACCATTTTATTGCTCACGTCTTATTTCCGTTCTCAGTGTTTCTCCATGGTTATGGATCATCTGTAGGATTTAAAGCTCTTTCTGATGTTTAAATTCCACTGGAGCAAAATTCAAGTTGAGAACATCAAATAGTACGTACTGTTGGGCAGCAAGACGTCTTCAGCATCTTCCGGTGTGCCTCCAGACTGAGAACGACCCAGCCCAATGGAGTAACCTCTGTTCTTCCGGCTCCCTGATCGAGACCTGGACCCCCTCTTCTGACCTTCACCTTCAAACAAAATGGAATCAAAAGCAATTATAAGCCAGGTCAGATCTGAGGTTTGAAATTAGGAAGGGTTTCTAGAAAATGATTTTGATCCAAAACACATCAAATATGTCATTTAACCCTCCTGTGGCCTTCAGGTCAAATTACCCTGAAGTTACAAGGCCATCTCTACCTTGCTTTGTCTCCCTCTCTTTTGAGGACTTCAGGAAGGTTAAGAGCAATTTGTTTTTCCCAGCACAAGAAAAAGATTATTTATCATTTTTGCTTGAATAACCACTTGTAAACTTTGTTAAGAGGACTCTTCTGGATGTCTAATCAAATAACTGTCTATGTTCCACAGGTGTTATTTAGTGAGCTATAAGTAATACTTTTAAACCAAGTCTGATATTTAATCTTGTGACAATAAATGTTCTCAAACTTGAACAGGAAATAGGTTCAGACTGTGTTGGACCATGCTTATCTATTTAAATATGAACAGAAGATTGACTGATGGGCATTTGAGCCTTATAACTTACCAGCATTTATGTATTCAACACATGTCTGCAAATACTCATTGGTGTCCAGGTCAATGGGAATCAACGCTGTGTATTTGCTCAGTATATTGCAAGATTTGCTGGTGTGAATGGCATATATCTGGTACTTCCTGCCAGAACCTGCGAATGAAAAAAGGAGGAAAAAATCTATTTGGTGAGTATTAGTAAGGACTTAAAAGTGTGATTAGCATCATGATTGCCTTCACATTGAAGGAGGTTTTTCAAATTTGCCACAATCCAGTCACTTAGGTTTTGTAAGTGGTGGAGAGCATAGCAGAATTGTCATTTTGTGTGAAGGGGGCCTAATGAGTTGCTTGCTGTAGCTCTTTGTTTTATCGACAGAAAGTAGTCTTGGTTGCTCAAATAACTCCAATTCAAAAAGGGAATGAGTTTTACACACTGTGTACCATAGGCGCCGGAACCACTGGGGCCAGGGGGCCATTGGCCCCCCCACTTTCCGGCCCTGCCACTGCGCTGCGTGTTCCCACCAGACGGCTGCACAGACTGCACGCGACTCTCACAGACTGACTAACGTGTCTCTGTGTTTATATAGAGACAGAAGCACAAATAAAACCTACAGCATTGAGATCTGGACCAAATTCTTAAAGCTCCAGTCCAGGGTCA
>NC_051437.1:6694922-6715983 GCF_001649575.2 Kryptolebias marmoratus | reverse complement strand
CATGTTATTTACCTGTGTTTACTTTTATTGTGGTCATTTATAAAGCTGTTGCTTGGTTAAACTAATTATCATTATTCATAATAATATACTGGAACAAAAAGTCATAGCTGAAAAAGCGTTTCATTATTCAGTTTTTATTGATCTTAGATTCGATGCATGTAAAATTAATAAGGTGACGAAACACTCCGGTGGTCCCCCCACCTAGAAAATGAATCTGGCGCCACTGCTGTGTACACTGAACAATTGTAATTACTTGTTAAAATCCCTTTAATTTAACATCCCACAGTGCTTTTCAAACACTTGAATCCCAGCTAAGCTTACCGTGCTCTATCTCCGATTCCTTCTCCGCCATGTGCTCAAAGTCACGTATGATGGAGCGCCCGGCCAGGTGATGGAAGGTTTCATTCCACAGATCCTCGTGCACCTTTTCCTCACGTTCCCGGCCATTTAGAAAAGGCTTAATGTCAAAGGCTACCTCCCACTTCATTGCTTTTCCACATAGCAGTCCCGACACCACTGCTTTGCAGTCTCCTTTGTGGTGGCTGGCAGATCCCAGATCTGACGTGTGAATCTCTTGTGGGGTTTCTGCTTGACATAACTGGTGTCCATATCCCTCTGAAATGTTACAGAAGGAACATTTTATTCATAAAAATACATTTATTGCTTCACTGTAGGCTGCTTCATCATTTCCACTTGACTTATCCTGGCTGATATTCTCTTTTCAGCCAGACATCATCCAGCTGTACCGCTCCTTCAAATTGTCAAAATTACCCGAATGCCTGTCAGAAATATCAGACTGGATAAAAATGAACTACCTTCAATTAAACTCAGAAAAGACAGGGTCTGATCATTGCCTGTGACAGTATGATTCCAATAATCATGCAACAAATTGGCCATTTAGGATCTGCTGTTAAGTGACTGTATTTTAAATATAAAAATATACAAAAACATACAATTACATATACAAAACTGGAAGTGTAATTTTCATAAATGACACATCTTGCTACAATATTGGGACAAATTTTTGACACCATCTACAAATTAGGGGGTGTTATTTGCATAAAACCCCTTTTTGAAAGGAGTGATGTGTTGCCTTGATAAGATTTGCTGACTTCTTTATATTAAAAGTTATCACATTCCTGTTTACAATAACTTGCTGAATAAACATGCTTTTCTGGTTCGACTAGTCCAAAAGATGAAAGCTATTATTATTGTTCCAAAATTATTGCATTATTAGTAATTGTTGAACATCTGACACAGGGTCCATCTTCTCACCTCACTATAAACTAGCAAGTAAACAAGAGTTTCCAACAGTGTAAAACCTTTTATTATAAGGTGGATCATCATGTAGAAAACCACAGATTTAGTAGCAAACATGATCAAATTACTAAACACACTTCAGTAAATATATACCACATTTTAATTATCAAGGCCAAAAATGTTTGGAGAACAACTAAACTACTGAATGTCATCCTAAAAATGTGAATTTCTTGATTCATTGAATGCATTCTTTTAATTAATTAAGACCAGTAATATTTAAGATTGGGTGATAGGTTCAACAATCGACAGTTGGCAATATATTATCACAACTGTGTTTAAGGTTTTTATTTTTAAAGGAGAAGTGGACCCTGCAAACAACATTCTCCATACAGTTGGAGAAGTCAGGGATGATATTTGTGGCCAAAAACAATAAAGTCACTGATTTGGGATCACTTTGATTTTAAAACAAGAAGTTACTCATATTAGGTGCTACAAGCAGCCTTGTCATGCTAAGAACTGACATATAGGTAACTTTTACGATAATGACCTTATTGTCACAGCAAATTATGTTTTAAAAAGTTGGAATTTTCAGGAAAAATGTCTTCAGACAAGTTTTTTTCCAGTGCACTGCAAAGCAGCGAGGAGAGCAGATGGATCTCAGAGGAACGGTTATTGTCCCTTCAGTCAGGAAGTTTAACTGGCTGTGGCTTCTTCAATCTTAATGCAGCCGTGAACCATTACATTTTTTTAGAAACAAGTATATTTGTTTAATTTGTTGGGCAATTTGTGTCTAACAGCTGATAGCCACCATGCAAGCAACACAACCCTGATTAACTCTACAGCTGATCTTATAGGAAAAGCTTTCTGTGCCACAATGCAGCTTCATTTTGTCTGGTTCTTAAAGGTCATGAAGAGCAATGCCACGGCTTCAGTATTGATCAGATAAACACCTGGCTAACAATAGAAACTGTCCTACTGCTAAAGTAAAATGTGATAACCACACAAAAAAGGGAAATTTTGCAAGTATGCAAATCATCTGTGGCTGCAGTGAGAAAAGTGGTTGTTCAGGACTTTTAGCAGTACTGTGTGTGAATGATGTTAAGCTGATGGCAGCAGCATTTGATAAAATCACACGCTAAGCCAACAGTGAAGCACCACAAGGAAACTCCCAGGTCCTGAACTTAATTTTCTGTTTCTTTTTTACGAGAAACTGCCTACAATCAATATTTTGTGCAATGCCCACTGAAAAAACCCCAAAGGTAATCTAGTCACATATGCAAAAGATGACCTCCCTGTCATTGGTTGCCTACAAACTACAACAGTAGTAGCAAATAAAAACAACAAACTTCCAGCATCATTCTACATGGTGAAGTCTGGATCATCACTACTGGGCCTGGACCTGATTAAAGGACTTCAGGTTAACATTATTGATGGAGAAGTATGAAGAATAAAGAGGAAGATGCAAAAGAACCTCCCACTGACACATAAACATGCATGGTGAGTAATGTAGACTCTGTTTCAGCCCACCAAATTGGATGTTGTAAAGGGTTTATTCACAAAGTTCAAGTAAACAACACAGTACAACCCATATGTCAAAAACTGAGACGTCTGCCATTCAGCTTAAATGAAGAGGTTTATCACAGTTCAAACACTTACTCCAAGCAGGCTTTATTGAACCAGTGGATGCATCTGATTGGGTAAGTCCTCTAGTGGTGGCATTAAAACTCAAAGGAGACTTGAGGCTTTGTGTTGATCTTTGTGCACCTAATAAAAGTGTGGTAATGGACTTTCACCCTCTGCACCCTATTTGGAGGACTTATTCATAAGATTGCGAGGTGCCACTCATTTTATCTAGATTGATTTAAGCTGAGTTTACCACCAATTGCCTCTCCACCCTGATAGCTGCAGTCTTACTGCTTTCATAACACATAAAGGATTTTTCACTTCACACAAGTTCCTTTTGTACTTGCTTCAGAACCATCTGCCTTCCAAAAAGTGATCCACACAGTTCTGAAAGATTTGCCAGGAGTCCAGAACTATTTGAATGATATTATATTGTATGAGAACTCAAAGGAACATCATGATGAACAACTACAAGCTGTTCTCCAACCCCTAAAGATGAGGGTCTACAGATGAACTTCTACAACAGATCATTTGGTCAGTCAAGTATTCCATTCATGGAACATGTCACCTCTAACAAGGGCCTACGTCCCAGTCCAGATCAACTGCCTGCCATCATTAAAGCTCTTGCACCAACAGGCATGGCAGCTCTTCGTTCATTCCTGGGCTTAACCTCCTGGTTCAGCAAGTTTCTACCAAGCTTTGCAGCAGTGGTTGAGTCACTGCGAGAGTTATACAAATACAGAGGTTGAACTGAAATAGACCGATGTAGCAAATAAAAGTTTTAATAATCTCAAAACAATGCTCCTGAAAAACCCAGCACTTGCCATCTACAACCCTGAACTGGCAACTTTCATCACAACAGATGCTTCAGATGATGGATTGGGAGCTGTTCTGACACAGCCGCACTTAGACAATCCACTATAGAAAAAAAGGCTCCTGTTTGTGTATGGTCAGTTAAAAGTTGGACGACATAATTGTGGGAGACAGATTAACGCTCAGAACTGATCACCAACCCCTCACTACTCTGCTAAGCACTAAAGGAATGAATAGAACTGTCATGAGAATTGCACACTGGTCAGATAGACTGATGTGTTTACAGTATGACATGCAGTCCCGACCAGGAAGTCAGAATATTATGGTGGACTGCCTCTCACATGTTCCCCTGAGCACCAATAATACAGCTGCAACTTCTGAACAGGATTTGATTACAGAAATATCTGAAATCTCTCGTCTCCTGTCTGAACTCTCACTTCCTGATTTTAAAGCTGAATGTGAAGACTGCCCTGAACTCACAAAAATGTGACAACTCATCCAGTCAGGATGGCATTAAGTGAAAAAGCCCCTTTCAGAAGAAGTCAAACCTTACCTCCCTGTGCATCACGAACTGGCTGGAGAGTCACCACTAATATTCAGAGAAAAATGTCTTGTAGTTCTCAACTCTCTGTGAGAAAAGATTGTGCACCTGGTTCACGGAGGACAACAGGGCATGGTTTGCAGTAAACAATGCCTCAGAGAACTTTACTGGTGGCTACATATGGATAATTTGGTCTACAGGCCTGTCATCATACACGTTCTGTCAAACCCAAACCCATCAAAGTCACTGTTGGAGCTATGGGAAAATTACACTAGCTAAAATAAAGTGAAATATATCATCCTTAAAAATAAATAAATAAAAACTGCAGTAGCTGATGGTCAATATGTTCAGCCAACCTCCCAACCCTAATAGTGATATGCTCTTACCTGTGTCTCCAATGCTGCCAACAGAAGGGCTGTCTGTTGATGATCTGGATCCATCTTCCCCAGTGGGGTTGCGAGCCACAGGCGCCCCACTGCTGTCACTGGGTTGAAAGCTGTCCTGCAGCTGGGCCTGGAAATGGAGCTCAGAGTCCTCTTCCTGCTGTGGAGCTGGCTCCTGGTGAGGGAGCGGCATGTGACAGCTGGCAGGTCGTCCTCTGAAAGATGTGGCACACAGACTGGCCACCTGTGGCTGAAAACAGCAAAAAAATGTGCTTTAATTCACAATACCCAGGAGCTATCATGGATTTAATAAGGTTTGGAACAACACAATCTAATTGTTATTCTGATCATTTCTGTGTTTCACTCAAAGCTCTGGTTGGACTGTTTATTTCAACTGATGAACATCAGGAGTCTACAAACCGTATCCGTTTTTAAAAACTATAAGAGCTCAAAATGATAACAAAACAGTTTCTTCAATTTTCCGAATACAGTAAAAGGACAAGAAGCAAAGGTTTACTGTGTCCAAGTAATAATCTGAGGAATTTAACAGAGAGATTGTTTATTCTGTTTCAGAAGTACAAAAGCCTTCAAGGGTGTCATGTTTCATGCACTTTAATTCAAATAGAGATTTGTTATATCCATTCATTAAGTCCAACAGGATATAATGGACCCTCAGTGGGATTTACAAGAGCCAACACAGTTTCCTCCTGTTAATTCTGTTTAGTCATACTCATATGCTCACTGAGTAATATTCAAACCTAATTGTAATTCATTAATTTTGCCCTTAATTACTGAGAAGGGCACATTAGTCTGTTCTTGATTATACTCCAATCCAGGCAGGGGTCAGGTGGCTCTTCAGTATGGCAACCATTTTGAATTCAAATCTATATTTCTGCATGATAGGTTGACAGCTATATCATTTGTAGGAATTAAGATTTATTATACTGTAGTGGTTTATTTTGTGTATATGGACCAGCAATGCTAATCAGACAGCATAAACTATGGCTAAAAAGAATCAGAATCAGAAAGAACCAGTGACAGAGTTAAAAATGGGGTAAATGAACCCTGTGACTAGTAGTTTAGTGTTTGGTCACACCTGGTAGTCATTCTTCCACTGCGCTTCATGCTCAGGGCTCATCTGGCCTGTCAGCTCCTGGACTTTGGACCTCCTCAGTGGATTCTTGGGCACCACAGAGCTTGGGTCACTGGATGTGTAGATTTTTTTGGCTGGGTTGTAGTCTGTGATCTGGTTTGTGCTGTATGCACGCCTCCTTGGCGATGTGTCATCTAAACATGATGGCAGACATAATAAATCAGCATGTTAAAAAACAATGGTGCAGTTTTGTAAAGATAAATATTAGCTCTGTCACTCTGAAATGATAACTCCTAATTCAATATGCAAAGTCATTAGTGTTTTTTCTTGTTTGAAAGAAACCAGCTGTCAAACACCAAAAACATCAATTTGATCAAAGAATAATTTATGTTGAGCACAAATTACCCCTTTTTTAACAAATATTAATTTCTAAGTGACATGCTAGTTTAAGAATAGCTGATCTAAACCCTCACACAGGGTTTTCACATTTTGACTGCGGCTTGGTGTCACATTCAAGAAAAGAAACTGGATGTCGACAGAAGCTTGTGTGAAAGATGTAATTTTCACATCCTGTGCCTTTAGTTTAAAAAAAAAATAAGTTATGTTTTAAACACTAGCATTGCAAAAGGCTCCCAGTAGCGATGTTAACTTGCTGATGTTTAGCATTTCATCATCTTAGGTATAAAGAAGAATAACACACAAATTAAATTATGTGATGAAAAATAACTGAATTACTTTTTCTTGGGGCAACCTGAGTGTTCAATAGCTGATCATTTTTCACCGCAGACCTTCAGAGTTTTTCCAGAGTCAAATTTCCATATTTCTCAGTCAATGTTTATGGAGGCCATTTTTGTGTAAAAACATTTTGATGAATTTTATTAAATACACACACCTTGACAAAAAAGTTAAGCACCCAGACAGTGGCCGAAGTGAAATGAAACTGCATGTGTGGAAAGATCATATAACTGTATTGCAATGATTATACAGTGATATTAGATCAAATGGATAATGGAGCTGGCAGTAAGGCACACTTATGATACCCTGTCAGCAGGGTGTGGCACCCCTTCAGGCCTGGATTTAAGCAGTGATTTGTTGCAGAACAAAGTCATACAGCCATTGTATCATCTCCTGCAGCACACTGTAGATGGCCCTTTTGCTCCAGCAGATAAGCACAGGATTGAAGTTGACGTCTGAGCTGATCCCATATATCTTAGATTGGGGAAAGATTGAGATACATTGGGGTACCCGGCTAGCCACAGGAGGACCTCAACACGATGCAGGTATATCATAGACACATGTGTCATGTATGGACAGGTGTTTTCTTGTTGAAAGACTGTACCAGGGTCTTAGGAGGGGTAAGACATGCAAACATATGATGTCACTGGCATAGCACTGTGCCATTAGGGTCCTGGAATCACTGCCAGAAGTCAACTGAAGTGGTATCCAGTCCTGGAGCGGGCCACTATCCTGCATGTTTTAGTTGTTTCTCTGTTTTGACACACCTGATATGAAAGACTGAGGGATTCAAATTCAAAAACAGGCTTCTCCAGAACTTGAAGACCTGCTGAGGAGCAGGGAAACATCTAAAACATGCAGGATAGAGTCCCTCAAACCCCATGATTGGACACCGCTGTCCTATGAGTTCTCACACCACAATGTCAAGAATAACACTAGAGTGTCTCTCTATAACATAATTGATGAGATTGCTCTTCTTCCCTCTATGCTGGCATACATGCACATAATGATCATCCAAGGTAATGAGGAACAAAGTTTCATTGCTAAACATGATATCACATCACTCATCATTAGTCCATGCCTTCTGCTTACAGCATCTCTCCAAAAACAGCTGTCTTTGCTCTGGTGTTAATGGTGGTCTACGCATGAAATGGCGAATCTGTAGCCCGACTGATACCAGATGCTGAGACACAGAGGGGGATGACATCAGGTGTTTTTTTATAGAGTCCAATGCCTGGGTCCAGATGGCAGGCACAGATGTTTTGGAGCTCTGTAATGCGTGCCGCACAGTTTGAAATCCTCTCCTTGTTTAGTCTGTCTTAGGTGACTGGAAGTTTCGCAATCAGTGTGGGTGTCCTCATGTAATTACTGGTTCCAACATCAGGCCACCATGTTATCTGTACATCCTACAAGTCAGGCATACAATACAACCACTTGGCTTCATAAAAATCCCTATTGACCTCCATCAAACTCCAACTCGTAATGCTGTCTATGAGGCATCTCTGTATCTGGTGACCTTTGCTTATTTTTCTATTTCACAAAACAGTTCCTAAAGTTGCTGCAAAGGGAAACTCCTCTAAGGTGTTCAGTGGTGTAATGGCGGCAGGTTAGCTTCAACCTACCCATGCCATGTCATCCGATGCAAGAACGCATCTCAAGCATGACTTAAAGTGTTTTGTGAAAGGGACTACTGTTTTGACTGACTGTCAGATGCGCCAGCAACTGCCTGATAACACCATCGCTCTACTTGTAATGCCACCACTAAGAACCTCTGACATTTGTTCTAATTCCAGCTCCTTGAAAAGCAAATCCTTTACATCATTGGTCTGCATGTAAATCAAATTACATCCACACTGGACCATTGTTCTTTCTTCTATTAGTGAGTTTAGTTATGAAGTTCAGTGATTAACATGCAGGCTATAAGTTCATTATATATGTGAAAACAATTCCTAAATATTTGCTAGAAGACTAGCTGAGATCAGGTACAACAAAATTAATGCAAGATGTTTTTCAAGCTGTAAAACAATGAGCAACACAAATAACCAAGCCTCTGCCTCTCCTTTATTCCTCGTATCCACAGTTGAAACCAGATGTTTACATGCATTGCATAAAAGGACATAAATATTTATTTCTGACTGTCTGACATCAAATCAGCCTAAATCTTTCCTCTTTTAGGTCAGTTAGTATTCCTAAAATTATTTGTATTTGCTAAATGCCTGAATGTTGAGAATTTCTTTTTTTTGAGAATTTTGTATTACTTTCGTCAAAGGCACAAGTCACAAATTACTTTGCTTTTAAAGAGTTTGGAAAAGTCTAGATGATTATTTCATGGATTTGGAAGCTTCTGATTGGTTAGTTGACAAGATTTGAGCTACTTGAGGCACACCTGTGGGTGTATTTTTAGACACGCCTCAAACACACTGCTTCTTGTGTGACATCATGGAAAAATTAAAAGAAATCAGCCACGAAGAGAACTGTTGACCTCCACAACTCGGGATCTTCCTCGGGTACAGTGTCCAGATCCCTGAAGGTTCATCTGTTCAGTTAGACACAAGTATAAACACCATGGGAATGTTCTGCCATCATATCACTCAGGAAGGACATGGGTTCCTGAGATGAATGGGTTTTGATGCAAAATGTGCATATCAAAGCTGGACATAGAGTCATTATCCACAGTGAAACGAGTTCTGTACCAACATGGACTGAAAGGTCACTTAGTGAGAAAGAAGCCATTACTCTGAAAACAACATCAAAAAGTCAGATTACAGTTTGTAAATGCACACAGAGACAAAGACCTTCATTTATGGAGACATGTCCTGTGGTCTGATGAAACTAAAATTAAACTGTTGGCCTTAATGAACATTGTTACGTTTGGAGGAAGAAAGAAAAAGCTTCCAAGCCTGAGAACACCATCCTAACTGTGAAGTACAGAGGTGGCAGCATCATGCTGTGGGTGTGTTTTGCTGCAGGAGGGTCTGGTTCACTTCATAAAATAAATGGTATCACAAGGAAAAAACATTATGTTGAAATATTATAACTCAAGACATCAGCCAGGAAGTTAGAGCTTGGGTCCAAATGGGTCTTCCAAATGGACAATGACCCTAAACAAACTGCTAAATTAGTTACAGAATGGCTTAAGGACAAAAGGTCAATGTTTTGGAGTGGCCATCACAAAGCCCTGATCTCAAGCCCATAAAAAAAAAAAAAAATTGTGGGCAGAGCTGAGAAAGTGTGTGGGAGCGAGGCGTCCCACAAACCTTTTCCACCAGTTCTGTCAGGAGGAACGGGACAAAATTCCAGCAAACCTTTGTGAAAAGATGATATAAAACAGAATAGGTTTAGTCTGATTTAATGTTAGGCAGTGAGAAAAAAAATGGCTCTGTGTCTTTTTATACACTCCATGTAAACATCTGGTTTGAACTGTATGTGGTTCACAAAGAACCAAACTATAAATCTTCAGATGACACCAACCTTACTGTGATTCAAATGCTTACAATTAGTCATCATTACTGGATGCAAACACCTTGAAAAACCAAAGACTGTATACAATAGATGAATACCAAGAAAAATTGCTTTTGAAGGAAAAATAAATCCGTACCTTGTTTTCCTAATGGGATTATGACCTTCATCACAAGATTTAACTCTCTTTTTTTTTTTACTAAAACATGATCTCTAATTTGCAAAAGTACATTCTCATTTAGAGTAAAACAGAAAAGACAGAGTATGCTTCAGCAACTTGTGAATGACCAGTTGCACAATGTAGATGCAGCATATAGTAAATTTGCTATTATACAGCAAACATTCACACATTGCTGCCTTGCAAATTACTCCCACTAGGAGCAACGACGGTGACAATTTCCATGTACTGTCAATCTAAAAAACCTGATTATAAGAACTAGTTAATGTTCAAAATTTGTCCATCACGGGGCCACAAAGAAACAAACAACAATTCATGCTATGACTCCCACCTAGGGACAATTTTAGAGTTATCTAATGCTTATCCAAATCTGGAAACTCTTTAGATAAATAAATAAATAAATAATCCAAACTTTTTCATAGCTGCGCATTTATGAGTCTTACTCCTTTGGGCACCATTGATGACTTGTCTCGTCTCAAATTCATGTACAACTATTAAACACACCTGTTCACACAAATATCGAAGCCAAAATAGCTTTAACCAATAAGAGCAGCATTAGATCAATGCACAAACTGCGGCAAGTAGAAATGTATAAGAGCACACAGTTTAAAGATCTTACATTAAGAGAAATCCCCTTTTTTTAGCTTGCAGTAGTTCAGACTGAGTGATCGCACCTGTGATGTCTTGCTCTGTCATTCCAAGGCCACTGTCTGTCACGGAGTCCTGGTAGGAGTCATACAGCGTGCCGAAGGGTCCTTCCCTCTGGGACCCCTGGCTGTCGACACCCGTCTTCCCCAGCTCCTCTTCTTGAGAGTGATAAAACACCGAGCTGGCTGACTCAATAGAGCGCATCATGCTGTAACGTCGCCTCTTATCCTGTTGAGATTTGGAGTGGGTGACTCATTCTGACGAGTGCTTTTTAGCTTTTTTCATCAAATACCTGTCAAGGTTTTTATTAAATAGATTCTTTTGAAGTGGACCGTTTTATTATTCCACTCAGGATTTACATTGAACAGCTTTTTGAGGCACCAGAGCAGTTATTTGAATCAATAACCAAACGGAAAAGGCTGATTTTCTAAGACATGGATGTGTGCGGTTTAATTTAGCACGTTTCAACAGGTGTCTTACAGATTTGGGGTTGTCGTGGTAACGGGTAGTGTCACAAACCACACTGTAGCCAATGAGACTGTCCCCTGGAAAAAGGAAGGTGTTGCCAACCGGGGACAGCAGCACCTCTTTGGTTTCAGGAAAGAGCCACTCGATGGAAATGTCACTGAGAACCGGAGACATGGTTTTCTTCAGCGACTTTATCATCTGTGGAGTAAAAACATAAACACGTATTCCCTGTGACTTTATAAAGGGAAGGGGTGTTTCAGATATGATTTCCTAACTAGTATCAGAGACAGACACTCGGGGTTTTGAAACCTCTGCATAATTGCTTTCTAGTGGCCCTGAGAATAGCCGGCTGTTGTTTTGAGTGACACTCAATGCTGGGAAATGAGTACCTTGGGCTGCAGCCTCTCTCCGTCTGCCAAAAACTCTGCTGCTCCTTTGGAAACGGTTGCCAGCCCCTGAACGAGCCTCCTGCATGCATTCTGTCCTATGCCGAACGTAAAACATCTGCACAGACACAATAAACACTGCAGCTTCGTGGACAGATCAGCACATTTATGAGCAAGATAACAGATGTATTTGCAGTATGTGCGCATATTTTGCAGATAAATGAAAAGATGCTGCATATATCTTGGGAAAAAAAACAGAAAACTATCTTTTTATGGTGTAGGATGGAGGACATCTAGAGCGCTTTAGAATGCGTGGACAAAGCTGCAGTTTTATACCCCATATATTCCATTTTTCATGAAAGATGAGTTGGCTATAGCGACCATGTGCTAACCTTGTTCCTTTGCATTATTAATGGGATAAAAGAGAGCAGATCAGAGAGAAATGTCACCTTCAGCACAGTTAAAAATCCCAACATGAGTTTTCTAAAGAGTGATTCATCCTTGTTTGATCTAGTCCCTAAGTGGCTGAGCTGATTTGTAAGCATGGTGCGATAATGACCCAGGAAGTGTTGATGATTTGACCGAGCTCTCTGCACCTAATGCAATCATCTGGGGGCAGCCATCCATTAAAAGGGGGAAGACAAAAGTCAATTATTTCCAGAGAGAGACTCTAGACGGGGGTTTCACAGTGTGAGACTTAAATGCAAACGGCAAAATAAAATTATTTCCCAGAGTGCTGCAGATGTGTTGTGCCCCCAGCACTCCCCTCTATCAGACAGCTGGTGTTCACACGCTGCTTTCTTATTTGCTTATTCCAGCTTTAAAAACAGTTTTGATGTTGCTGTTTTCTTTTTATTTTGAAATAGCTGCCCAGATGTTGCCTCTGTGACTGATTTATGATGAATGTTTAACAAAGACACCAGCTGCACGTTTTCCCATTTCTTTTTGAGAGGATTACACATCAGTGTCCAGGTATTAAATTCAAACCTATTGATGAACCCACAGTAGAGATTTTATCTTCTGAATGAACATAAAACATGAAGATTTGATAAACGCAACATACTGACGTTTTTTATTTTAATGACTGATGTCATCAAAATTCTTATAAACAAACAGCTTCAATGTCCGCTGGCAGATATGGATCACATTTAGAATCAAATGGGTCAAGGTCTAACAAGTTTAGAGACCAGAACAGTGTTTACAAGAAAATCTGTTGTGGTTTAGTACTGACAACATCCCTAACAATGTAACTCATTGATCCATCTTTCATAACAGAGTGTCTTGACAGTAATACTTGCCTGATGTAGCGTGCGTGGCTGCGGACCAGCTCGATAACTCTGCCCGTGTTGCTGACAGCGCCGTCTGTGAGCAGGAAGAGCAGCCTGGGGTGGCCACTGATCATCGGCTGCCTCAGGATCCAGGTTAGCGGTGCCAGGATGTTGGTTCCCCCCATGTCAGCTCTGATCCTCCTGATGTAATCACAAGCCTGGGCCAGGGCCTCCTGGGTCATAAGGTTGAAGAGTTACAGAGAGAATCAAGGCTATTCTCACATAGCTGACAAAACAAAGACATTTGTCTTCTGCTGGATAAAACTGCAGGTACAAACTAGAGCATGTCTGAAGGAAATTTTGAAGGGTGCTAAATCAGCTACTGCATATATTACAGTATGCATAATATATATATATAAAATATGCCTGAGACATTCAGGCAGCAGAAAGCCAGAGAGACAAGGGAAAGAACAACAGGAACCCTGATGAAAAGATGAGCCCCTGCACAGCATGTACCACTAGCAGACTGAAGGTAGTGGCTGATATCAACAAATCCTACCAGTGGCTAGAAAGGGCTGGACTGAAGGACAGCACAGAGGCACTAATCATGGCTGCATAAGAGCAATATAGTCCGGGGTCTATCATACCAGGCAGGACCCAAGATGCAGACTGTGTACAGATGGCCTTGAGGCAGTCCAGCACATCATACAGGTATGGACTGGAAGTCCCACAGTCAAAGTGGGAGACTCCACCTAAGGTGGTGGAGAATGGCAGGGCTAGATACTGTGGGACTTCCAGATCCAGACTGAAAAACAAATGATGGCTAACCAACCGGACATTGTGGTGATAGATGTAGTGATCCCAAGTGACTGTAACATCAGAAAGGAGCCTGAGAAGCTGGAGAAATACCAAGAAAAATAGAGAAGTTGTGGAGAGTCAAGGCCTCAGTGGTATCAGTGGTCATTGGAGCACTCAGTGCTGTGACCCCCAAACCTGAAAGAGTGGCTCCAACAGATCCCAGGAACAACCTCAGAGATCTCTGTCCAGAAGAGCTCAGTCCTAGGAACAGCTAAGATACTGAGGAGAACCCTCAAGCTTCCAGAATTCACATTTCCCACCAATTTTAGTCTTTTTGTCATTTGCTCCCTGCTAAATCGAGTTTAAAATTCTTCTCCACACATATTTCGTTCTTAATATATCTCACAGACAGACCTTACCGACAAAATAAACCCATCTGATTTTGCTCAGAACTAAAAAAAATTTAATCAAACTTATAATTACAGCTGATTGTTGTAGACCTGGGGGGCTGGGGGACTCTGTTGTCTAAACAAGCTCGATTCCAAAAAATTGGGAAGGTTGTATAAAATGTAAATGAAAGCAGAAGGCAATGATTTGAAAATCTTACAGACTTATATTTTATTGACAATGGAATATCATAAGCATAATAAATGTTTATTATATATGATAATGCCTCTCATCCATCCATCCATTTTCTTTACCCGCTTCTCCATTCTGGGTCGTGGGGATAATGCTGCCTATATATATATATATATATATATGTATAGTCTGTAATAAAGTTGCACAATTCATCAAAAATTATAAATATTCTAACAATGCGGACAATATCAGCATTGTGAAGGATTCCAGTAAATCACAAGCTCGAACTGCATCTTAAAGATCTATATTTGGTAGACATATGGACCCACAGTCGCCTCAGTACCCACAGCTGTAACATAAAAAGTACTCTGAGCATTGTAATGACAGAATATATGGACTTATCGCAGCTGATGCCGTTACTACCATATCCTACAATAATGTCGCAATTGCGTGTTCTCCTAAACATGTAATTACTATGAACCGATGTCTGAGCTGTTGTTTTCATGACTGCACACCTTTTGTAGAATTTGGACTTAGCCCAGAAAGAGGTCTTCTCAATATACAGAGCTGTTTACCTCCTCGTAGTTCCGGCTGGTTGTGAAGAGTGATTTGAACGTGGATCCAAATCCAACGATGTTGAAAAGGCAGCCGGGCACCAGGCTCTTGAGAATAACCACCATGGCGTCCTGAGAAGAAGGCCCAGAGCAGATTTAGGTCCAGAGGAGCAACATCTATCATTACTGAACTGTGAATTTTCTGAGAGAGAAGTGAGTGGCATCACACAGTATCATTTTTACCAATCACCACCTCTTCAGCATCACAGGGCAGACTCTAAAATCACACCACTTACCTCTACTTCCATCCAGGTGAGCAGCACCCAGACTGCATTAAACACTACAATTTAGAATGAAATGACTGCTCAGATGCATCAGGAATGAAAGAGAAAAAAAAATAAAACTACGAAGAGTAGTGCTCTAGTTTTATAGAAGGATTTCTTGAGGGATCCGGGGTAAACAGTTGTTATATCCCTATCACATTCAGCCTGCCCTTAAGCCCACACATCCAATAAAAGCTCAAGTGTGGGTCTCAAAACAACAGCAGCCAGCATTACCAATCAGAATCGAGCACAAGCACCTAAATAACATCTAAAACCTTTGAAATCCTTCAGCCTACGCTGTTAAGTATTGATTGAAGTTCACACAAAACCTGATAAAATCTCAAAAACCACCAAAAACCAAGCAACTGAAAGGTGTTTGGTGAATAGTAAATAATTGATCTCGTCAATAACCTTGTGTACATGCCCTTCCTGCTGTTCCTTCACAACGTCTACTACATCAGAAGACTGCACTATGAGTCAAAAGATTCAAAAAAAGCAATTTTAGAGAGTCTAATGTTCCTTCATGCACTTACCTTCCCATTGTATTCACCTAAACACATATTTGGTCTAAATAACAATACTCCTCAACAAAAAATTTAAAATTTATAAATTAGTTCAGTTGTGCTGTTAATGTAGTAGAAGAAAGCAGAAAAAAAAATGTAAGCTGAGATTTAAAAAAATATATATATACTTTTACACGGTGAATGTTGACTCCGCTCATACTGCCGCTTCTGTCAATGAGGAAGATGAATTCGCCGTGAACTTTCCTCAGGTCCGCGCAGACAGACTTAAGGTCAGGACAAAAGTTCAACATGACCACAGGGTTGCGGAGGATGTCTTTATGCAGCCTCCTGTGAATCACCTCTACCTACAATAAAAGAAGAAACAAAAACACAATCTGCATAAGTTTTAGCACCATAAGGTAATTAACACAACTAATTATTGGGATCTTCAAAATCTATAGATGGAGAAAACAGAAAGACACACAAAAAATAAGAGCGATCCAGTTGACAAAGCACATCAATTTTTGCAAATGTGCAGGAAAAGTCCAGGCAGAACGGGCCTTGCCTTTGAAGTGTTTCCATAGAAACCCATTTTTATGGCTAAGTGCTCTCTCGTCTCCTCCTGTTTAGGTCTGCTGGTCACTTAACAATCTCATCATTGCTTGATGTGAATGGACACATGCAGAGGTGGAAATAGCGATATTGGCACTTACTGACAGTGAAGCCTTCTGTTCATTTGAAAAGCGTACAGTAAGGCCATTTACTGATTGATTTATAATTTTATTTAGGGTAATAGATTAACATGGCAGTATAATGTTTTAAAAAAACACATTACTTTCCCTTCTGCTGAAAATCCCTGCTGCCGTTCTTGTCCTTTTCTGTTTAAAAATCTTAAAGGAACAGTTTGAACATTTTGAGGTGTGAAAGGTTGTGAACATTTAATATCTTACCTGTTGTAGATAGCTCCTTGAACGACCTCAGTTTGGAGAAGCAGAGTTTAATTCAGAATGGATTGATAAACTAATGGCTAATCCAATCAGAGCTAAGACTAAAGTGGATTGCTTCTATCTAAAAACAGCTCCAAGCTTCAAAATGTTATAGCAGTTCATGCAAATGTTATTTTCTAAACGTTTATGTCCAGTCAAAAATAAACTCTCCTTTCACAAACGGAGGTCATTCAAAGATCTATCTACAACAAGTAAGATAAAAATCCACAGAACACCATTTCAAATATTCCTTTTAATTTTTTTCTTCTGCTGAATAATAATAATAATAACAACATTTTCAAAACAAAGTGTGAAGTACCCTATTATATAATAGGGGTTTGTAATGTTTAGCAACACATAATAAAGCAACAATAATGCAGCTTTAATTAAAGGTCTATTATTTCTTGAAACAATACATTTTGCCCACCTCCTTTCATGCCAGAATTTTAAACTACGATCATCTTATGCTGAAAATCATCAAATCTCAAAACGCCATCATGCACGATCATCCATAATATTGCAAAATCTCACTCGATTTGTTAGTTGGCGAAGGTATTAGGAGTGACACTCAGCTATCACCACACCAAAATATCTGTAGAATTGACCGAGTTGTGACCATTTTTGCGTTTTCTATGACCGATCAGCTGTGGCGGCCACACTGAATCAGGCTGACCGTAAAACTTAACAGGTGTAGATGTACGTTCAGTAATTATCTTCTGAGATTTCATTGAAATCCTTCAGTGGTTGATAAGATATTTTGTTAACTGTCAAACACATGCACAAACACACAGAGGCAGCTACGTTATCCCCCGCCTCTCATTGGTGGGCAATGAAAGAAGAGTTTGTTGCCGCACGTTGCCCCCCCCCCCTCCCTGAAAAAGAGAATGGGTATATTATCGTTGTCATTAGTTCAAGCACATGGAGCTGATGTTAGCTGCACACTCACTTTCCTCTGATTGCTGGAGTCCTTCTTGGTTGCTTTGATGAAATCACTCCGGCTGTGAAGATACTCGTCGTACTCCTCCTGCGTCATGTCTCCGTTCTCAATGAGGACGTGGGGCACATGGGGCTCTTAAATAACACAGTAATTAAAAAAACAAACAAAAACAAAGACGTTGCTGTGAATGTGTGTCTGAGACTCAAGCACAGAATTATCCCTATATTGATGGTTGATGCTGGAATTAATTGTATCACAGTGGGGCCCTCAAAAAAAAAAAGGGGGAAAAAGAAAATAAACTAAATTAGACTACAAGGTTGAGTGTTTTTATATCTTGTTAGGAGTATTTGTAGGTAAAAAGAAGGCGGTCTTGAGGTAAAATTACAAAAAGTGTGACTTTTTTACTAGGCAGCAGCAAAGTTGACAGACTTAAAATTAAATCATGCATGTTTTTCTATGTGGGTTTAGTGAAAGCCTTTCTATTATTATATATTAAGATTTATTTAAAATATTTACATATGTAATTTTTTTTACAAATATTTTATTCACAATGGAACATAGTAAACATATCAAATGTTGTAACTAAAATTTTTTCAATTTTTAGAAAAGAAAATCAGGAAATTTTGAATTTGGTGGCAACAACACATCTCAAAAATAAAAAGATGGGACGGTGCAACAAAAGGCTGTAAAAGAAAGTTGTACAAATAAGGAACAGCTGGAGGAGCATTTTGCAACTAATTAGGTTTACTGACAACAGCTCAGTAAGAGGACTGGGTATAAAAAAAGGATTTTAAAGAGGCTGAATCTATCAGAAGTAAAGTTGGGCAGAGGTTTATCAGTCTACAAAAGAACTGTGAAAAAAATAAAGGAACAATATCATGTCAGTATTGGATGTCTGATCTTCAGGCCCTCAGGCAGCTCTGTATTAAAAACAGGTCTGATTCTGTTCTGGACGTCACTGCATGGACTCAGGAGCACTTCTACAAATCACTGTCTGTAAACACAGTTCACTGTACCATCCACAAATGCTGGTTAAAGCTGTATTGTGCAGAGAAGACGGCATGTGGGAACACCATCCAGAAACGCTGCCGTCTTCTCTAAACCAAAGCTCCTTTGAAACGGACTGAGGCAAAGTGGAAAACTGACAAATCAGACAAACTGAAATATGAAATTGTTTTTGGAGCCCATGAAGGCTACGTCTTTCATACTAAAAAGGAGAGGAACCATCCTGCCTGTTATCAGCACACAGTTTAAAAACCTGCCTCTCTGATGGTATGGGGGTGCATTAGTGCCTATGGCATGTACACTTACACATCTGTATCAAGCTCCCACCCATATAATGTTTTTTTGTTTTTGTTTTTTTTCAGGAAAAGCCTTGCTTTTTGTAGTAAGAAAATGTTAAACCACAAACTGCATCGATCATGTTGGAATGGCTTCACAGTAGAACTGAACCGGCCTGCCTGCTGTCCAGACATCTCATTAATTAAAAGCATCATGAAGCAAAAACTCTAAAAAAAATGACCCAGGACTGTTGAACAGCTAGAATCCTCTATCAGACAAGAATGGGACAACATTCCCTCTAAAATCTCCAGCAGCTGCTGTCCTCAGTTCTTGGCGTTTACAGACTGTCGGTAAAAGAAGAAGAGGTGTTTCAAAGTGGCAAACCTGGCCCTGTGGCAACATTTTTTGAGATGTGTTGCTGCCACCAAATTCAAAATTACCTTGTTTGAAAACATATTCCAATTTCTTCGTTCCAACAATTGATATGTTTACTGTGTTTCATTGTAAATAAAATGTGAGTCTATGAGATTTGCAAATCATTGCCTTCTGTTTCTATCTACATTTTACACAGCCTCCCAACCTTTTCATAATAGTGGTTGTATGTATTTTCTGCATTGCATGCTTTATAAATGCCTTTGAAGGCTTTTCATTTTGTCTGGTGTGTCAGAAAGCATTAAACTCTTAACTGGCACTTATGAAATAACCATGGTTTGATAAAAACAGACTTTTCCCAGTCTGTTTTTATTGCATCTCAGTCTCCTCCACCTCTCAGCTCGAACTGAGCATCCATGTTGTGACTGAAAGTGCAGCACCAGTCTGAGCTGAATTAAAGTGGCCCACTCTGGCCGCAGGTCTGCTTGTGAACAAAGCCCTGGTAAGAGGCCAATCGGCTCAGCGTGACCAGGGCTCATTCCTGCCTCGGGGAGACAACCAGCCCACACATTCTGTAGTTTAAGACAGCAGTAGGAGACAGAAAAGAGTACCACAGGGGAAAAAAAAAAAAAAAACCTTGACAAAGAACACCCACACAGTGCGGTGTGAGACTGCTGGCAAACACCACGAACAGAGGACCTCTTTTTTCCCTGATCAGGCACTCACACTCAGAAAGTGACTCACCTTTCCCCCTCATCTGATTACAGGCCACATAGTGTGTAAAAAAAAAAAAAAAGAAAAAGGAGCTAAAAACCAGTTTGAGAATATTTTACTTATAATGAACAAAAGACCGATGCAGGGTTGTGCGCTATAAGAGTTTTTAAGCTGTAGACCTACCGCTGGGGTAGATGAGGATTTCGACGGGGAAGTCGTAAGTGTACTTGTCAGCCAGCGTGATGACGACGCTGGTGGCAGAGCGGGCGAGAGGGTCGGCGTCGGCTCGGATGGCGTGAGAAGGGCTCTCCACACCTACACACAGCAGAACGGATAACAAGTCCCTCTATAATGCCTAACATCATTTATCAGCTCTGAACACACATTTTCCAAAGGAATTCATTATAAAGGTCATCCTAAACACTAAAACTTTCAACTGAAAACAAAAGTGGGAAAGCATTAAACATAAACCAACAACTTAAATCCACGAAGCCCTAAAGGGGAATTTAGAGGAAAGTAAATATTTAAGCAAGTCAAAAGGAAATATATCCAACTTTCTAAAAAAACATGAAGTAGTCCCGACAATGTCAACCGAAAACTCATGGATGATACGATAGATTATATAACTGTTGCAAATGTAATTTTAATACGCACATTCACAGTACTGCTCTCATTCTGCTATATTGCTCAGAGTTTTATTTTATTTGCATTTGAATGCATGTTGTGCTAGTTAATCAGGTTTTTCTTTTAATCAGACGCTGAATTGCACTGGATATTCTCTTGTGTGTAACAGCGACCTTGTGCTCACTAGACACTTTTTCCGGTGTGCACGGAATAATACTGCATGCCCATGAGAAAGTTTCCCATGAGCACCAGGTAGTTTCTCACGTGCACAGGAAACTGATTCTGGTTTTTTGTCCAACATCTCTTTAGGAGCTCCATATAGGTGTAAAGTTTAAGTACATGGGATAAAATCCATATCGCTTGTTCCATACTTCAATCTAATGCCGCCTGCAACAAGTTTTCCAGTTTCTTTTCAGAGAAAATTCAAAAAATCAGAGGATTAATCTGCACATCCACTCCAAAGCCAGTACCAATGCTATGCCCAAACAAAACAAATGCAGAAAAAATGACCCAATTTCAACTACTTAATTATAAA
>NC_051437.1:6688261-6693381 GCF_001649575.2 Kryptolebias marmoratus | reverse complement strand
AGTGCAGGTTTTTGATGTTTGTCTCTTTCTTACTGTTTATTCATTGTCACATGCTGTTTTTATTTTGTTTTTTAATTATGTAAAGCACCTTGAAATGCCTTGCTGCTGAAATGTGCTATACAAATAAAATTTGATTGATTGATTGATTCCATATGTCTGAAGACCAGGAAGCTAAAGTGAAAAACGACACTAAAAAGACATTAACTTAGTGTAACATAATATTTAATGGATCTTTCAGTTATTTTAGGTTGGGGTTTTTTTGTGGAGTTGTTATCAGCAGCCAGTATCTTCAGTGCTGTAGACCTTACATATACAGAACATAAGCTACTTTTATGTGTTAAGCTTTTTTTTTTATTTAAAGTTAGGGGATGGCACAACTATTTCTGGTGAAATTGTTTTTTGAGCCAAAGATGTTTTCAGCCAACCAGCAAAGACTAAGGCATTTTTAAAAGTGAATGTTTGCTATCTAAAACAACTCAAATTTCAAAAATTATAGAGCTGATTAAGCAAATGCTATGTTGTGGAGTTTTGCATGGCAATAGTTTTCCATCAGCTAGGTGTGCTTAACACTTTGTTTTGTGTGTTTTGGAAAAAAACACACAAAACCCTTGTCAATTTTAAAAGCTTCCCCTCACCGCCTTCTTTACCCAAACTCACATGCTTTATATTTTAAAAGTTACCTAATTTTTGATATTTTTCCAAGTCTACTCTAACTTTATGGTTAACTTATGTGCTCTAACAATGAATAATCAAACCATTAGAACTTGTAATCTTCAGAGGAACGTGTACTTTGAGGCCAGTCAAACTGTGAAGCTGTTTCCAGTTTTTATACGAAGCCAAGGAATCTTGTCTCGGGCTGAACAAATCAAGTAATCAGCTGGAAAGAGAAGCATGCTCTAAAGCTCTCAGAAACATGCTTCCTAAAATGTCAGCAAGTTCTTTCAGTGAGTTTAGTATTAATGCATCAATGCTTCAAAAAAAGAAAAAGAAAAAGTGAGCAAGTTACTGAACAACATTTTATCGACTTATACACATGAAGATATATACATATTTTGCGTAGGTTCTGCATACTGTAAAATATGCTATTGCTATACAAGATGTTTGGGTTTTCTTTATTAAAAGGATTTTTAAAAATGCAAAACTTGTCCATTTACTCAGAAGTACAGTTAAATCCTCTGACCTGCAAGAAGATAGGGAGCCCGAATCTCCAGCTGGAAGTTAAACTCATAGTCCATGGAGTTGATGGCTTCTTCTTCTAGCAGGGAAGCCAACCAGAGCTGGGGAGGGTTTAGATTGTGATCATGAGGACTTGAGGCACAGGTGTGTCTTTCACGCCTAAAAATGAAACAGGTGTGATTACTTTGACAACTTTGGATTCACTTACAAAATGTTAGCCATATCAATTCTTCTTCATATTAAGAGAAGTAGACCTGGACATCCATGCCAGTGGGCCAGATCTCACTTATAATACGTCAAATTTAAGCTCAATAGGTGTTTAATTTAGACAAGAAGATCGTTGCTTTACATTCTTATAGGACTTTCACAAGTTGTTTGCTTACATTCTGGAGAAGTTTGGGGACAACCCCTGCTCCTCGTTGATTGTCCTCTGCACCCGAGGGGTGCAAACAGGTGGGGATGAGACCCTGATGCCCCCACTGGGCAGAGTGGACAGTTCTGAGGAAGTACTGACCAGGATATGGACCGTCTCCATTGGAGGGATATTCCCAAGGTTTACCACTAACACAGTCCTCTCAAAATCCTCATCCATCAGTATGTGTCCTGAAACACCACGGGGAAAAAAAAAAGAGTTATTACACTGTTGGTGTCAAAAACTAATGTAAAGGTGTCCCGAAGGAAACTTTAATATCTAGTTGTTTCATTCATCCTTCATTTTACTCTCATTTATAAAACAATTGTCCAAACTCAGAACTACATTTGTAACAGAGTGATGCAGAGTTATGTTCCACATCTTATTAGATATCTTATTAAGTTGTTCTCTTGCTAACAAGAGAACAACTTAATATCCCTTAAATTGGCATATTTTCGAGCAAGACAGAAGCAAGCTGCATTTTTAGAAACCCCTCAGGATAGCATTCAGTAATGTTTGCCAATGCTAGGTTTTTGGTCAATTAATTCAACAGATGCCATTTTGGTTTATTTGAATAAACATTGTGATTATATATGAGTTATGTGTAATTTAAGCAAATAAAATACTTGTAGCCTGAATTTTCCATAATGTAATGCTTTGTATCTGAACCTGACTAATACCCATAACCCTTAAACAGGTACAGAACAGTAGGTGTTTCTAAGCGAGAACTGGTCACCAAACAAGAATGCACAAAACAATAAAGTTCCATCCATCCATCCATCCATCTTCTTCCACTTATCCGTAATTGGGTTGCAGAGTCAACAGGTCCAAGAGGGAATCCCAGAAATCCTTCTTCATAGACACTCTTCAGCTCCTCCTGAGGAACTCCAAGGGGTTCCCAAACCATAGAGGACAGAGAATCCCTCTAGTGTGTTCTAGGTCTGACTTGGTGTCCCCTCCCAGTAGTATATGTTGGGAAAACCTCCAGTGGGAGATGCCAAGGAGACATCCTAGATGCTCAAACCACCTCAGATGGGTCCTCTTGATGTGGAGGAGCAGCTGCTCTGCTCCGACTTCTTCCCGGATGTTGGAGCTCCCTACCATGTCTCTAAGGCCGAGCACAGCCACTCTACGGAGGAAGCTCATTTCAGCTGCATGTACTCTGGATCTCATACTTTTGGGAATGATTCAAATCTCATGGCAGGTGCAGGGTGGAAAACACGCACAAACTAGCAAATTGAGAGCTTTGCCTTTCGGCTCAGCTTCTTCTTCACCACAAAAGACTGGAGCAGCGCCCTCATTACTGCAGACGAGGCCCCAATTCCTCAATCCATCTCCCACTCCTATTATTTGTGAACAAAACTCCCAGATATTTGATCTCTTCCCTTAGACTCACCCCAGACCCAGAGGGAACCTTTCATCTTTATTTCTGGTTGAGCACCATGGCCCCAGACTTGGAGGAGCGAATTCTCATCAAACAATAAAGTTGTGAACACAAAATATCCAACAACACTCCACAGAGCTGGCTGTCCTGCAGACTCTGATTATAGAGCTGTGTGATTCCATCACAACAAAAATCTTTACCTTACACACACAGAGAGAACAACAGGCCACTGGATCGGGTGCTGATATAACAGTATTGATTGGAGTTGCTTCAATCTTACCGGTGCCACTCTGCAGAGATCCGTTTGTTGTGTGGCAGCTATCCACATAACAGTCATCGATCTTCGCCTTGCCTTTTATTTGCAGTGAAATAATCTGACTGGATATCATAGCCTCAAACCCCACAACAATGGAATTCTCCTCCAGTGGATATATAAAGATCCCTAAAGAGCAAAAAGAGAAAGCGAAGTAGCATGAACTGGGAGCAAACAAGTAATCACCGACATGCTGTCAATAAAAATGTATTTAACAACCATTTGTCAGAGCAAAAGCCTTAAAATCGCACGAGTGACTATGGTTTAATTGGTCTCACTCACCTTCAATTGCATGATCCTCAATATTCTCATAGGTCATAGAAGCTGTCAGAGCCAGAGTGTAACCCCTGACGCAGGAAGTGATGTCAGACACGCTGAGCGGCAGAGCACACCGCGTCTCCTTGTTAATGAGTCCCGGCATCGTGCCAGCTTTAAGACTCTGGTTTAAACAGAAAAAAAAAAGAACTTCAAGTCAGAAATAAATAAACAGGCATTGCCAGAATGTTTTGGGTTTTTTTTTAGTAAGAAAAAAATAATTTGGTGAAATACACAGAAATCAATTGCGTGAAAGAAACAATTTTCAGACCTAAGCTGTCATTCATGAGACACATTTAGTGCGTGACAAAACAAGTGTGACAAAAAGGAAACCGGAGACACTTTGACATTTCTTAAGCACAAAGTGTTGTAAAGGAAGACACAGCTAAAATGTCCTGTCCCAGCTTTTTATTGCCTGAAGCAGTAAAGTGAAAGAGGTGTGTGTGTGTCTGATAGCTAAAAATCTCATGAACCACTGGACAAATTGGAATAAAACTTTGAGGAAGTAATCACTGAATGTGCATCTATAACTGATTAACCTTTGAAGCCAACCCAATTTAAGATGACTGCCACAGCCAGTTGACTTTAGAGAACACAAAAACTGGTTATAACTTCATCAAATATACAGCTATTGAGCTAAAACTTGGTGTAATAGTAGTGGAGAGTCATTCGCAACAAATACTCTGAGCATGGCATTTTGCGTTGTCACATGAGATTGTGCAATATGTTATTTTTAAGATTAGTCCAAAAAAGCTACAAGTCCCGTTATTTCTCATCATAAGATGAGCTTAGACTAAACTCTGGCATGAAAGGCAGCGAGGATTTGCATTTCATCAAGGAATTCTAGGCCTTTATTTTCAAATGCAAATCTGTCATTATATTACAAACAAAAGCTAATCCGTTAATTTAGCTTTTATGTATCACTGTCCAAATACTTAATACGCTTCTTTCATCATACTAGATATGATTTAAAGCTTGTTACTACAGTAGTCTAATAAATGTGTGAGTTTTGGTAAATACATTTATATATGCATCTATAGTGCTTTTTTTTTTTAAACAAAAGGAAGAAAAGAAAAGAAAATAGAGGCCACAGAAACAATTCTAGACAAAAATATTGGTAATAAAAGAAAACATCTTCACTGTAAAATACTTTGTTGTTATTCTTTTATATTCTTTTGTGTTCTTCTTCAATGTTCTGATTTATTTTTTATAACGGCGGTGCCTATGAGCTAGATGCATAGTATGTAAATCCACAATAAATGTCATAAAATTTTTATTTTTCCCTATAGATTTGAACTATATACATCAAGGACAAGGCCTCAACAGACAATGTACTCAGCGAATGTCTCAGACAGTGGGGAACAGAGGACGAGGTGCTGGAAGTACCATCATGGGAGGACAAGCCCTTACATGGGATGTACCACCGACAAATAACTGAAGTGGCTGATATCTGGAAATCCTACCAATGGCTGGAAAAAGCTGGACTCAAGGACAGCACAGAGGCACTCATCCTGGCCGCC
>NC_051437.1:6649729-6687783 GCF_001649575.2 Kryptolebias marmoratus | reverse complement strand
GGGGCAGTCACCCCCAAACTGGAGCAGTGGCTACAACAGATCCCAGGAACAACATCAGACATCTCAGTCCAGAAATGTGCAGTTCTGGGCACAGCCAAGATACTGCGCAGAACCCTCAAGCTCCCAGGCCTCTGGTAGAGGACCCGAGCTCAGAGGATGAAAAAAAAAAAAGAGAGACCACCTGCGGAGGGTGAGAAGGGATTTTTTAAAAATATATTTCGGCTATTTAACTATGTTAACTATATGGCTTGTAAAGGTAATTTTGTTAGAGGGCATATGTATGCATCACTTTCCAGTTTTATGCTTTTGGAATTATTTAAAACATGTTTTTAGCCCCATTTAACTATATTAATACTTATAATCAAATAAAAAATTCAATTAAATTCCAGGTTGTAAGGTTACAAAGTAGAAAGACATCCCATGGGGCTTTTGCAACCCATTAAGCTTGGAGAATACAGTCTTGATCAAAAAAATAAACCAAAAAATGACCTTCAGTATTTGAGTCAGTGGAAAACTGACCAGTTTTTAATTGGCCTTCGTCTATCTGGAATGCTCTTTTAGTTCATAGAAAAAGGTTTCTAAACAAATGTAATAAAGGCTGAGACATTTTTAAGAGATTTGTTTTTCTTTATATTTTGATGGACTTGGCCATTTGTTTGGTGTTCCTTTCTAATCTTTGAACATTTAATTAAAATTTAGTTAAAATTTCTCATTTTTCTATTCAGTTCAGGCTTCAAACCCTTTTCAGAGTAGTGTTTGTTTGGTCCTTGAACTTTGACCTGTGAGTCATTCAGGCGCAAAAAAGGCTCCTAAACTCAAGAAATGAAGCAGAGTTGTAGCAACAAATAACATGCCGCTTATCAGAAGAAACTATTTTTACTTTCAGCCAGTATCTCACTCTTTAAGACTAGATGGAGACTCAAGATTAAAAAAATAATAAAAAAACAAGACAATTTTTCATTGCAGTCTTACTCAGTTCAGAGGGTTTGCAACTAAGTGACAAACAAGCAGAGTGGAAGCGTTTTGTGTGACCAATTTAAAAAATATATATATTTTTAAATCACAGCCTGTTTTCTAGGCTGTGCATTGTTTCATTGCCCACCTCTGATCACATCTTTTCTGCCTCAGTCCAATTTGTGACCACCATGGCCCCACATTTATGATTTAATCTACTGGAGTACACTTTAGAAATGAAGATAAGCCAATATGGACCAGTTTTTTTTGTTTTTATGTTACAGCATATTTGGTCAGCTTGGTTAGACCTGGACTGGGTTGTAGTTTTGGACGTGTCATAGAAGAGCTCCTGCACAGAAGATAAAATACACCTCCAGCTCTCTAGAATTTAAAAAATAAATAAATTGACATGGGTTTAAAATGCCTGCAATGACTCCCCAATTCTTTAAAAAAAATAACAACAACATCGGAGCACACGTAGTTTGAATAGGTTAAAAATTCAAGCAACAAGAGCCTCTGCGACTCACATGAGGACACTGAAATCCTGCAAAGGCTTCAAGACATTTTGAAAACTTACTGGAGACAGGTGTTCACCAACTAGCCGCTAACAGCCACAGCCATGTGAGATACTGGCTTTAGATGTTTTGGCACCTTGTTAGTATCAGCTTGTCAGAGAGACATTTACTTTTCCTCCATTCCTTTGGAAAATGCAGTTTGACAAACACAAAATAGTATCTCAGCATCAACCAGACAAATGATCAATTCAAGTGTTCACCAGGTCATCTCTCAGGTCCGGTGTCAGGTCTTTGTTGGATATACTTCTTTTAACCCCCACTTGTCTGTTTTTTTGTTTTGTTTTGGGTTTTTTTTTTTCCCACTTTAGAACAAACGGCACCATACGTTTTCATGGTCCGGTACAAAAACTGTATTAAAAACGTGCAAAAAGCAGCCAAAGTCCACGGAAAAACTTTGAAAGAAAGCCCGAAGAACCTCTGATCAAAACCACCTTAAAAGATGACAACAACAAAAAAAACATCTGGCTCCTCAGAAACAAAATATAAAAAGATGTCATTTTTTTCTCCCCCATACAAGCAAAACTGATGAAATTGTTTACTTTTACACATTCATCCAACATTGAGATCCATATTTACCTCCGCTGAGAAAATAATCTGTATCTTGTTTTTTTTTATTACTTTTGTTACCCGGCAGCAATAAGACCCAAACGCACAGCGGGGTCTCATTACAGACATAAAAAGAGCAAAGCTGTCAGTGGAGCATGCTTTATAGCTACTCTAACCTCAATAATCCGCCTCAGTATGATGTAAAACCAAGACAGCTGAGGTAAAGTGACACAGGCGTTGTGAGCATTTAAGTTAAAGGTCACAGGGATAAACAAATTAAAAGTGACATTTTCTTTACACAGCGACAACAGAAAGAAAATACAGATTTTACATCTTTTTTGAGGGAGAAAAAAAAACTTCCCATTGGTTAAATATGCTTAGGGATAAATTCAGCATCACTAATGATTATTAGGATGATAATTAGCTGCTGCTTCAGGGCTGTGCTTTATTGCTCATGCCTACTTCTGTAATCTTTAAATCTCGGTTATGTGCCGACAAAGGTCTGCTTCTGCTGCATGACCAGAGCCCCAGCACAAGCCTGATGGGAAGTGTGATGACGAAAGCAATATCCATAGAGACGGCTCTGCTTGCCTGCTTTACCTGCATACTGACCAGTAACATCTCTAAAGTAGGAACACGTTCCTGATAATCGTCACACTGGAAACAGCAATAAATTATTACATTTTAGACACAAAATAAGAGAAATATGTTAATTTGAGGAAATAAAAAAACACAACTTTAGGCACAGCTTTTATGTTCACAGCTAAATATGAGCCCGGTCGGAATCAGCAACAGAATTTGATGAGTTTTTAATAAGCAGAGGGAGGTTTTAGTTGCATGCTTTTTTCCACGGTAGGGAAAATATGAAAATGCAATGATAGATAGTTTTATTTATCTCAACAGTGCCATCATGTGTCCAGTCCACCACACACTGAGACCCAACCAGGAGTGCTTCGATTTATCGCTCCATGAGAACAATGTCTCCTCACAGCTGCTCAACAGACAACAATCGAGCACAGCTGGACCACAAAAACGTCCACCGTGAGTGCTGAGAATCACACACTGACCACCGCCACCAAAAGGTAAAGAAATAAAGGGAAGATCCTCCTCTATCAGAGGATTGTAATTCTGGAAAAGTTTTGCTTTTTTTAAAAAAAAAAAAAAAACTACATCAAAGATCCCCTATATTCGTTTAAGGGTCTTTTAGCTCAGAGTGTTAAAGGAGGGGGTCCAGAGGTGCCTCTCCACTGATAGGCTCGGTCACATGAATTACCCCGAAACCCTCTGGGATTTACCAAAAAAGGAAAAAAAAAGAAAACACAACACAAAACCATCCAAGTCTTCACCGTTTCAATCAGCGCTGCCACACTCCTCTGAACTGGTTTGTGTAAAACACACAGCAGATGCTCCGTCACCACCTGTTGAAGCACAGTCTCTGTAGATCTGTTTACATCACGGGCAGTTTTATTCATGAACTCACAGCCTGACCCCCCCCCCCCCCACACACACACATTTGAAACAAATGAGGGGCATGTTTAAAACACACATCCCAACACTTTGGTTCTTTTTATCTTACCTTTCATTTGTGTCAACAGCACCGAGGATTCTCTGCCAGAAGTCCTCTTGTCATGAAAGAAAAAAAAACCCTTTCTCTCCGACCTCTCTCTGCTCTGCTGATTTTTTTTTTTTTGTTCTTTATTTGCTCTTCGCTGCGTAGAGGGAATAGGGGTGCTGCCACAGGTGGCGGGAACTACACATGCAGCGGCCACATCGTTAGTTAGACGCGCAGTGCGAGGAGGAGGAGACGGCGGCTGCTGCAGCAACATGTGGCTGCAAAAACTGTTTCATATCTTTCCTCCTCCTCCTCCTCCTCCTCCTCCTCCACCTCCTCCCTGTGTGGATGCTGGAGTTTGAGATTAAAAGAAAAGGGGAGGCTGAGAGAGGGTCCAGACAACACCTCCACCTCCTCCTCCCGTTTCCCATCACCATTCAAAGCATCATCCCTCACCCACTCACTTGAGCCCTTGCTGACATCACGGAGCGTTTAGGTATCCTTTTTAATGTCAGGGGATCTGTATGTGTGTGTGTGTGCGTGTGTGTCAGGTTTTGTCAAACACCAGCATCAGATGGGTGGGAGAGGGGGCAGCCTATTTCGTCTGGCTGTCAGCCTGCCTGCTGGGAAATTGGAAAGCAACAGGCAGGAAGGTTTTACATCTACAATGTTTTGTTTTGGTTTGAGTTTTTTTTTTTTTTGTCCGTCTCTGTGTTTTGTGGTCACTCGGTTTGATCCGTCTGTTTTCTGTGCGAGGTTTCCATGACAATTAATGTGCATGTGAAAAATCATTTTGCTGCTGTTGTGAACATGTAGATAGTGTATGTGTGTGTGTGTGGGTGCGTGGGTGTGGGTGTGGGTTGGTGAAACTCCACATCCGCCTCTAAATTGGATTAACCTGCAGCCAATAAAATTCAACCTCCTTCCTTCCTTCCTTCCTTCTCCCCTTTTTTTCCTCTCTCACTGTGTTTCTCGACCACTCACACAAACTCACTTGTCTTTTTTTTCTCGCAGGAACCAAACGACCAAATAAAGGCAACATCCACATGAATCTAAAAGCTTGGTTTTTTTATTGTTTTTAAAATTGAACTAGTTTCTCATTTGGTGCACACGACATATGAAACCAAAATTTTCTTCTGAAAAAACCTTTAAAGGGTGCCAGTTCAACAGCTGCACAGATTTCCAAAAAATATCAACTTCCTTCTATAAAACCCAGCAATATTTTGGGAGTTATTTTTGGGATAACTTAATCCGGCAAAAATGTTGATGTTTTCAAGTTTAAACTGTATAAGCAGTGTAAGGAGAAAAAGATAGAAAGATGTTAAAAGCTGCTGCCAGTGGCTCCTTAGGGTCACCATAGTAACCACACGCCTGTGTTACTCCCTGACAGCACTCTTAATAAGACAGGCAGACTGGAATACAGCATACAAAGTCAGCCTCAAGCATAGTCGCTGTGCAAACTTCTATAAAGAAAAAGAAAAATCCTGAACCATTAGTGGCCGAAGCGTCTGGTCGTCACACATGTCGATTTTTATGGGTTTCATGTAGGAGATCCAGAAAGTTAACAACACTCTTCACTTCCAGTTTTGAAGAGAAAACTCTGAGCTCAGATACAACGTAAGTCAATGAGAGTTTGGGTGTCCAGCATCTGCAGTCTGTGAGATGGTGAAAGACACACTGGGTGACAGAAGACACAAATGTCTATGATTTAATGTCTAAAGTAGAAAAAGGTCAGATTTTTACTGCTGTCGGGCAAAAACTTGATATCTCCTTTTTTCATCATTTTGGTGGTTTTGCACAAATCAACACCACTGGTCACTCTTCACAGCTGTCTGTGGTTTCATGGATGGCTCGCCAATAAAAAGTGTGAAAAGGAGTTGGCCAGCTTGTGACAAAACTGTTTAATTAAAGAGCCACCGTCTGTGTCTGACAGTAATAATTTGTTTGAAAAAATGTAAAGTCAACACAGCTCAACGGTTAGTGTGTGACACTGATTTGTTGTAAAACCTTAAAATCCTAAAAGTTAAACTGTGATGGTATAATAATTGTAAAAGACATCAAAATGCTGGTGCAGACATGTGGAGTCCAACTTTCTGTGACCCTTTTAAAAGCTGATTGACGTGTCTACTGTGAAGAACACCTTAGCTCTAAAGAGCTCTGAAGAGGGCTGGGTTTTCTATGTCATATATATTCAATATACTGCTACCAGAAGTCCTAATGTGGTGTTCCCATTTGAGTCACACGGTTTTGAACAATTTTTTGTTTAAGTCTTAACACAGCTGCCAGAGGAGTGGTGAATCAAAGATCAGGACAAAAATGGAAAAATAACAACAAAATAGTAATAACAGTAATAAGGGGGCACCAAAGATTAACCATTGGAACCCTTTTATACCTAAACTTAAAGAAACAGCTGTTTGGACCATAAAGGCCTGAGCTCACAGAAAGAAAAAATATGAATTAATCCTAAAAAAAAAAAAAAAAAAAGCTAAAATCTTAGAGGTAGAGAAGAAGACAGGTTCATCAGTCTGGGAGTCTAACCATGATAGAAAAGATAGAAGGTGCCAGACAGTTCACCCTGATATCAGACTGTGCAATGAATGGTAAATTAGATCACTTAAAGAGGTCCAGCTCAGGCTCTACGGGCCTCAGTTAGCAGGCTAAATGTTAGAGCGGATATGAGTAAAATTAGAAAAAAGACTAAACATGCAAGGCTTCAATCTGTAATATCTGAAAAAAACAAAACGTTATTTATTTGCTCTAATATTACCTTCTATCTGGAAATGGACCGGACATCTTTAGTGAAGGGCTGCAGCAGGATCCCTGTGATGCCTTCAGATCTTCCTAATAAAGTGGGTAAAAGTTTCAAGCGTTTCCAATTGGAATTTAAATAATGCATGATGATAATATTATGTATTTTATAAATATATGCAACATTTTACAATCAAATCACACACAAAAAAAAATACAACTCACATCACAGAATTGAAGTAATTCTATTCTGATTGTTTCTTTACTCGGGTCTTCAAATTCCAATATGTCCGACGCTCCTGAAGGCAGCAGAAGCGTGTAGTTGGATGGCGGTTGGTTTTGAGGGACTGAGAGCGCCGCGTCCACGCTAACAACAAACTTTAAACAAACTTTTTATCTTTCTCTCTAAAAGTTTGAACTGAAGATGTTTAAAGACTGTTGGGCTTTAGCGGTGGATGCTCAGGAGGCCACATCTCAATCCTGTCAGGTGAGTTTTAAATTAAAGGCGAGCAGCTAGCTCCTACATTGATCACATGCTACGAATGCGCGACACAAACGGTTCACCGTAGAAACGATAGACATTTAGCCAATGGTAGAGATTTGTATTCTGCCCTGATATTGACAATTTGTTATTTGACTGTATTTGGAAGAACAAAAAACACTATATTAAAAAAATAAGTAATCATGAATTCTTATGATAAGGGTGGCCTTAACTACTTGGACTTTTACACCTTAAATAATACATTTTAAGATCTGTATTCTATCGCTGACCGCAGTAACGCTTGTTGATGACGTAATCGGCCGGCGTCAGAGCATAGAGCAAGCGAAAAGCTTCTTATTACAAGTTTTATACCAAAAACAAATGATGATATATATCGTTACCGCCACCCATCACAGTAGATATCATGATTTGAATTTTATGCCATGTTGCACATCCCTAATTTGCATACAGGAATGGTGTTTTACTGAACATTTCATGTTCAGTGTTGTCATTTGGCGCTTAATAACCTGACTACTTTCCCTGTAGATGTTCGAGGGTAATTGTGTCAACTCAGCTAGCGATCGCAAGGTAAAACTTTAGATTTTGTTAGTATATAGCTTCAAGAGTTAAAGTCAGTCCCCTTGTGCAGAACTGTGGCTGTTAGTGATTATTTGTATTTTTAGCAACTAAGGAGAGGTGCGTTTGAATGTGAGAGCATGATAAATCGCCAGATAGACCTCTGAAAAATTTGTCCCCCTCACTTCTGATGATGATGATGTTCTGATGATGATGATGTTCTGATGATAATGGTTATGCCTCTGCCCCCAAGAAAACATCAGATTATTTTCTTTTTCATTGAAGCTAATATTCTTTAATATGTGGTTGTTGTGATATTTTCCTTGCAAAACACAATTTTGTAAAAGAATCAATGATTATATATATATGTGTGTGTGTGTGTGCTTGCATCTGTGTGTGTTGAGAACAAATAATCCTTCATAGCACCTCAGTAAAATGCTTAGCACCTGCAGAAAAAAATGTCTGGAGCGGCCACTGGCTGTGAAGCAGAAGGGGACAGGGTGGACCTGGCTGAACAGTCCCTGCTAAATAAGATGATCCGCCGCTGCCTGGTGAGGAACAGAAACCAGGTGGAGGTCCTGCAGGCAGACCCCACCTCTCCTCTGTACTCCGTGAGGACCTTTGAGGAGCTCCGGCTGTGAGTGCTGAACAACACACTGGGCTTTTTTTTCCCTCTGCTTTCTGCTCATTTATCTGAACCCACTGGAATTTAAATAGTTGTCTTCCTGCCTTGCATGTCAGGAAGCCTGAATTGTTGAAAGGTGTATATGAGATGGGCTTCAACAGACCATCCAGAATCCAGGAGAACGCCTTGCCCATGATGTTGGCTCAGCCGTGAGTTCGCTCTTCTTCTCAGTTTTTACCTGTTTTGTTCAGGTTATCAAATGAAACTTCACCAGCAGCTTAACAAAGTTGTTTATTTACATTAAGCAGCTGAACACATCTGGTAGGATTCACACTAACATCACAGATCTACTTAGGTGGATCTGTCAGCTGTTTTTTTTTTTTTTTTGAATAACCAAATAATTTTAAACAACTAACTTTTCCACAAAAGACAAAATCATCAATTTTATTTTAGTTCATTTTATAATAGACTGTCAACTTTAGTATATAGGGTGTGAATAAATAAAATGTAAACAAAGCTTTTCTAACAAAAGTACAAAATATACATTATACTGCCAAAAGTATTCACTCGTCTCCCTTCAGACACATATCAACTTGAGTGACATCCCATTCTTAATCCATAGGGTTTAATATGATGTTGGTCCACTCTTTGCAGCTATAAGAGCTTCAACTCTTCTGGGAAGGTTTTCCACAGGTTTAGGAGTGTTTATGGGAAGTTTGGACCGTTCTTCCAGAAGCTCATCTGTGAGGTCAGACACTGATGTTGGACAGAAGGCCTGTCTCTCAGTCTCTGCTCTAATTCATCCTAAAGGTGTTCTGTCAGGTTGAGGTCAGGACTCTGTGCAGGTCAGTCAGGTTCTTCCTCACCAAACTCCCTCATCCATGTCTTTATGGACCTTGCTTTGAGCTCTGCTGCTCAGTCACGTTGGAACAGGAAGGGGCCGTCACCAAACTGTTCCTACAAAGTTGGGAGCATGAAATTGTCTGCCGCCGCTGCTGCTGCTGCTTCTTCTGTTTCTACTTCTTCTGCTCCTCCTCCTCCTCCCACCAACTCTGTTAAATTACATCATCATATGATATCACAATATTAATTTTTTTCACTGTTGTCAAAAAATCCACCGGTATTGCTGTAAACGAGACGATGTGGCACACCCCTAATTAGTAGTGAGGAAATTTCCCGACTGGGCTTAATGCACAGGTGGTGCTTGATTTTATACACCTGTGGTCATGGAAGGGATTGGAACACCTGAATTCAATGATTTGGATGGGTGAAGGAATACTTTTGGTGATATACTGTAGGTTTAAAGTGCTAACTCTAGCAAGACAAATACAATAAATCAAGGATTTATTGCTCATGAATTTATAAATTAAAAGCCTGAAAATGAAGCATGCTTTACAGATACCATTTTAAGCAGCAAACTGGAAAGAAACCCTTCTTTTGCAGGAATTCGGTCAACCTGACACTCTAACCCCTCTGAAGTGGCTCCTTGTAACTTTGACCAAACATGGCATGAACCTGAGCCATTTTTACGTTATATTGACAGTCAGACGGGGTTGGCTAAATAAAATGTCACAATACAACATAAAATATGGTATTTATATTAAAAATAGGGTAAAAATGGCTCTAAAGTTGCAGAACCATGGCTTATCAGGAAAGAGGAGAGAAACTAATACAGCTATTTAAAATGTAATATTGGAGAATATAACATTGCCATGTGTGTTTGATTGCTTTATTTTTAGCTTAACTTGTGCTTTTCTCATATACATTTTATTTATTGTTTGCATTATAAATAAACTTATCTGATTTAAGTTCGTAATTCTTTTTGTCAAAATAACTGTAATGTAAAACTGAAGGAGATGGTAAGGTAGCTGCTGCTGCCTGCAATTAATCATAGATTTATTTATTTTTGGTAAATGACTGTAAAGCAAAATTGACAGCAGTGTAAAGATTTATGAAATGGGACTCGCATAAAATTTTAAAGACTGAAGTTTTAGGACGGCAGCAGTCCATTTTGGTTTTAGGCTGAGTTGCTGGTAAGTCATCGGTCTGGTCTGACTTGATCTGTTCCTCCTAACTGAGTTGGTTGTTGTTTGGTTATGGTTTGTGTTTTCATTCAGCTCTGCTGTGTGATCTCTGTCTGCTTGTAGAGCTCAGAATCTGATCGCCCAGTCACAGTCTGGCACAGGTAAAACCGCGGCCTTCTCTCTGGCCATGCTCAGCCATGTAAACACTGCCAATAAATGGACTCAGGTAAGCAGAGCGTCTCCGGAGTTTCTTCAGTCTCCACTTGTCCCAAAATCAGACCCTGAAAATCCGTTTTTTTCTTTAGTGTCTCTGTATCGCTCCGACGTACGAGCTCGCGCTGCAGATCGGTCAAGTGATTGAGCAGATGGGGAAGTTTCTTCCAGATGTGAAACTGGCGTACGCAGTGCGAGGGAACCGAAGTAAGAGGAGCTGGACTGAAAGAAGTGGTTTTACAGTAGTATGTGCTGCCCGTGTCACCGCGTGGACTGCGTGTGTGTGTGTTCAGTGGTGCGAGGCGTTAAGCTGCAGGAACACATCGTCATCGGCACGCCGGGCACCGTCCTCGACTGGTGCACCAAGTACAAGCTCATTGACCCCAAGAGGATCACCATGTTTGTGCTGGATGAAGCGGACGTGATGATCGCCACGCAGGGCCATCGGGATCAGAGCATCCGGATCCAGAGGTGGGTCTCTTTCAGAAAATTCAAAATGTGATGATTAAAAAAAAAAGACACCTGATCATTGTTTTTGTCCTACTGTAGGCAGCTTAGCAACGAGTGTCAGATGCTGCTTTTCTCTGCGACCTTTGAGGACTCGGTGTGGACGTTTGCAGAGCAACTGGTCCCTGACCCCAACATCATCAGGCTGAAACGGGATGAGGAGACGCTGGACACCATCAAGCAGTTTTATGTGCTGTGTGGCGATAAGGAGGAGAAGTTCACGGCACTCTGTGACCTCTATGGGAGCCTGACTGTCGCGCAGGCCATGATCTTCTGCCATGTGAGTCGACTGCTTTAACAATTATCTTTCACCATACATTCGACAAAGTGGTTACTTTAAGAGCATAAAAGTTTGTGTAAATGGTAATGGAAGGAAAAGGTCATCATTCCAGAAAAGGAGGGAATCTGTCACCGCTGTTAACGTCCTGCAGATGAAACCCTGACCACTGACAACAACGGCTAATTGACTTTTGCCAACACAAAGGTTGCTACAACTCAGTCAGTTTCACAACTATTAAGCTAAGATTGTATGCATTAGCTGAGAGTCCTCCTCACACTCTGAGCGTTACATCTCTGAATATCTCATAAGATTCTGCATTTTAAAGGTTTAAAATTTCCTGGCTATAGTCCCTTGATGAAAAGACCCGCTCATCATCGGTGGAAATCCTGTGATATTTAAATTACTCCGTCTCACGGTCTCCGTTACCACACAGTTTGAAGTTTCATGACCCTTAACAACATACCTGGCTAGATAAATTTACTTTGCCTCACAATCTGTCATTTCTACTGTTCATTAAGCATATTTTGTGCAGCATCTTGTTGCCATAGACGTTGCAAACACGTTGGCATGGTAACGACACCGATTCAAGTTGCGAACAAAGTATCAAACTACAATAAACTTACTGATGGAGCGGTTTTGGTTTAAGCAGTAATCCGTCTGGCCAGCAACCGCACAAAATTATGAGCTTCAAGTTAAAAATATATCTCTGCAACAAAGTGCAGTTGGGATATGATGAGTACCGAGTTTGTGTTTCCCTGTCAGACTCGGAGGATGGCTGCCTGGCTGGCTGCGAGCCTGACTGAAGAGGGCCACCAGGTGGCGCTGCTGAGCGGGGAAATGACGGTGGAGCAGAGAGCGGCTGTGATCGAACGCTTCAGGAGTGGCAAAGAGAAGGTGCTCGTCACCACGAACGTGTGTTCCAGAGGTACGACGCCCGTGTCATTATCCTCTTCCTGCTGAGCCGAACCTAAACAGATCTGAGGAAACCAAAACAAATCTTCTGCTCGGACTGAATGCAGGAATCGACGTGGAGCAGGTGACCCTCGTAGTCAACTTTGACCTCCCGGTGAACATGGATGGAAGCGCTGACAATGAGACGTACCTGCATCGGATCGGCCGCACAGGGCGCTTTGGCAAACGAGGATTCGCTGTCAACATGGTGGACAGCAAACGCAGCATGGATATCATCAACCAAATTGAGATGCATTTCAGTCAGTATAGTTTTCAGCATGTTGGAAATCAAATCTGCTCTGATCCTAACCTCCTTTTTTCTTTTTTTTTTTTTTTACAGACCGGAAGATAAAAAAACTTGACACTGGCAATTCAGAAGAAATGGAGACTCTGCTAAACTGAATGTTTGCTGCCTTGTTGGACTTGGTACCTTGAATGTTTGAGTTTTTTTCAAATATTTGTTTGTTTTTGTTTATTTATGCATGTGAGTGTTGGCTGTGTTAAACTGGTTTTCTGGATTTAATTAGTGACCCCTTTATTTGTGTTAAAAAAAAATGCATGTTGATGTTTTGCAGTGGTGTTTGGTGTTGATCTAAAGTGAATTGATTTTTGTGAAATGATCAAGGATAAAATTTGATCCAATATGTTTGAGTAACTTGGAGCATTTAAAGGTTAAAGGTACTTCTTCAGCAGCAGCAAAAAAGTAAAAGTTCTGTTTCTTTGAGTTGAAATGTTGATTTATGAGACAAGTTCAGGTTGTTTATAGGCAGCTTTTAGTACCTCAGAAACAAAAAAACTCCAGATGGTCCGTGTTTAAACGACTCAGTTCTTTTCAGGGCCCGTGTTAAACACGACGGTTCATTTGTGCCCTTTGTGAATGTTTTAATAAATTTCCCTGAGTGAGCAGCAGTTGTTTTGACGTTTTAATTCATGAAATGTTTGGTTACAAATTTGCCTTAAATGTCGACACGTTGCTTTTGAGCATTCAGAGGTCGTTTTGTAGCTCTGCTCAGCAAAATAAACTCTAAAAGCTGCTTTAACGCATGCTAAATGCACTAATTAGATATTAGTTTTAGAAACTAAAAGCACAGAACAGATGAAACAGACAAGGCTGTGGGAAGGAGGGGTGCAGAGGGTGCTGCAGCCCCCCCTGATGGATGCTCAATAACACAGTTCCCACAGATTTGTAATTCAACCACTGAATCATGAATGTCAGAGGACATGCATATCTGAATGCATTAATAAAACAGATTTTATTCAAACTAATTACACAAACTAGCACTGTTGTGAATCTCTGCAAGTTTTTACAACCATTTAAAATCCACAGAAAGTTGGCAGTGCAGTATTGGGTCACCGTTGCAATTTTAGAGAGATTGTCTGTAAAATATACAACATTTTTAATCTCCATGTTCAGATAAGACGCCCTGCTCTGCCAGTGGTCTCACATTCTTCATATGGGAGTTAGTGACATTAGAGCAGGACGCTCATTGCATCCTACAAGGTTTTATTTGGCTTGTAGGAATGAACATGTTGAGATATGGCAGCAAAAACAAAATAAAAATTTGAATCTGATTCTTAATATGAGCATTCCTGCAGTCATTAAAAACTGAAATAAACTGGTGCTTGTTATGCTGTCTGAGTGTCCCTTTGATAAAACTTATCAACAAACCTAAAGGTCTTATAACCTGCTGTATAAATTTAAATAAAAACAGCTAATCTCTAATAAACATCCTGTCAGTAACTGGTGACATCTTTTATTGGAGACATTAAATCCACTCTTTTTTTAAAGTCTTGAAACATGGTTTTTGTTTAGTTTCTGACTGAGCTGGAACTTCTCCCACATTCATCCCTCTGAGGTGTGAGTCCTACGCAGGACTGCAGCGGCAGCTCCGACAGATTTGGGTGGACGTGCTCCATCACGCGCTCCTGTTCTGAGAGATGCACAGCAGGGACCTGTTCGGGATGCCGCACTGCTCCAGAGTCATGTTCAGGTCCGTGAAGGTCCTGCGCGGCACCTCGGCGGTCTGCAAGAAGACCCGTCCGTAGGTGGCACCAAACCGGGTCTCCGCCCTGGAGCTGACCGCCAGCAGGGTGTCCGCGGGGTCAAAGTGTTGCTCAAACCTCCGGCCGCACGGCGCCCTGACCGCCAGGAGCAGAGAGCCACACGCGGCCGCAGCTTCAGAGACTCCCGGGGGTTCGTCTGGCCTCCTGTCCTCCTCATCGCACAGGCCGAGTTTGGACATGTCTCCGTTCAGCTGCTTCCCTGGACTCTCCGCGGACTGCCTTCTCTCTATGGAGGGGAGGACTTTGTACCTGCTTAAGGACGGCGGGGGAGCAGCAGGGCCGTGACGCACTATTTGTAGAACTTCGTCTTTATTCCAACACCTCCTGGCCGGACGAAGGTCGGGCTGAGACCGGGAGACGAAGCTTCTGTCCAGCTTGCTGCTGACGTCAGACTTTAGGTTGTTGTCCGAGTCACTCAGTGAGCTCTTTGTGGCGGGTCTGCTTCGCCCCCTGGACGACTTTGGTCTTGTTGGATACATTAATAATCTGCCGTAGAGCACAGTCAGCCACCCGTCATTCAGCTGCGACTTTTAAACCTTTAAAAAACTGTAAAATATGTTTATAGAAAAAGGTCATTACTGTTAAAAGCGGTACGGCTAAAGCTGTAAACAATACAAACAAGTTACGTAAAAAATATTACATATTTAAAAGTTATTGTATCGTAATTCTTTACTTTGCACAGGCGTTGGTCTTTTTTTATATCAATGGCGTCGAAGTTGTCATAGCAATATAGTAGTCATGGCAACCAGTTGTTGGCTCCAAGGTAACACCTGGTGGTGAAGGCGTGCATCTGCAGCTGACATGTTGCAATTTAACCTTCATATCTCCTGTTTTGTCGTTTTTCTTAAAACAAACACATTTGACACTTCTACACCTTATCAAACCCCAATAATTCTTGTCCAGAATTTCAGAAACACTCGGACACATGAAGTTGATTTCAGCTGTTGCATTTTAATGTTTTCTAAGTCACCAAACAACATTCAAGTGTTCAAATATTCTTTAATAATTATAGTTTGCGATTGTATTGTTTGTGCAACCTAAATCCTGTGGAGTTTTCATCAAATAAGTCAGTTTCAAAACAAATGGAGACATTCAGAGTGACTCACAAAAAAAAAAGACTTAATGAAGACAAAAAAGTCCTACAATCAAAAGAAAATATTTCCCCAGCAATACTGTATATTCATAAAAAGAAACTCACAACCATCAGTTAAGTGAAAAAAAACACACATTAAGCTGCACTGTTTGAAGAAAATAACAATTATATTGACATTACGATGTTATAATTAACTTAAGATAAATAACTGATCAGCGCAGTTGTGGAAATAAACTGATATCAGCCCTCAAACCAATACATTATATATAAACATGTGTAATAATGCTGTGATGTGTACAGTTAAAGTCAAAAAATACATCAAGATCTTTTACAGTGAAGCTAAACTCAACATATTTTTAACTACTGAACAAAATGAAATCAAACAGTGTGCTCTGATGACAAAGTTTAATATATTATCTGCCGGGGGTAAGGGGGGGGGGATCAATAATAATACGAATCAGGTAACTAATATTTGGCTTTTTTGTTCTTAGCAATATTTTCTGTACAGCTTAAAAACATTACTTTTTAAAAATTAGCTCAAAAAAAGAAAAAGGCTTCAGTTTGTTACTGGATTTGTTCTGATTTAATTTTTAAACAACAAACATGGTCAAATCAAACTATCTGTAGGAGAATTTAAAAAAAAAATAACACTATTTTTATATTTTTTGACATGCTGATTTGAAGTTACTTAGAAGGCTGCAAATAATATATATAATTATAATTTATTAATTTCAAGAAAGTTGTTTGGCCTATAATAGTGTCACAAGACTGATTAAAAAAATGTTTAAAGATTTATTTTAAAGCTGAAACATTCCTTGTCTAAATAATCCAGTTCCAACAACCAAAAACATTTGACGTTTTCATGCTTATGAATAACCTGACTGTTGCTTCCCTCATTATAAATAACGTGCCACTGGGTAACAAACATTAACCTGGTCTTTTTAGTTTGTTTTTTTTTAATATCTGTAAGCAGATTTTGGTGCCCGATTGCCATTAACAAGTAAAAAGAATCTACCAGAAACCATTTGAGTTAAAGCTTGTTTACAGATGTACCACACTGGGACGCAGCTTTGTAATACAAGCTGGAATGGTGGGAGTTCTGATGAGTGGAAGTAAAATAACAAACAGTAGCAGCTCAGTATTCATCCCGTGCTCCTCTCTACGGCAGGTCCAGCAGGTTGTGTTTTACGTAAAGTTCTTCGGTGATCCGATACACCTCAGAGATGAGAACCACGGCCTCCCCCAGCACAGCCACCACCTTCTCGGGGGGGCCGACGTTCATGATCTTGAAGAACTCGGAACGCTGGGGCAGGAAACGAAAAGCCCCGAGCGCCGCCTTCTTCACCAACCACGGGTGGTGCTGCGCCAGAGACGCGTTGTAGGCCTCCGTGCACATGACGGACGTCTTGCTGTCCTCGGTGCTGGTCCGGAGGCGGTCCAGGAAGAGCTCCAGCCACTTGAGAGCGCGGTGGAGCCTGAGCAGAGTGCGGCAGCCGGACTCCGGATAGATGCCGGTCTTGTTCACGTCTACCAGCTCGTTCTGCAGCTCGAATTGGACCATGGACTGCACGGTGGTGTACTCCGAGCCGTTGTCGCCGTTCCGGAACCTGACCAGGATCTCGACCTTCTTGAGAGCGTCGCTTGAAATGAAGCCGAAGAGCTTCCCCAGGCTGTCAATGAACCTGTTGGGGAGGACAAACAGACGCACCGTTTGTGTTGGTTCTGCTGGAACAGCTCAGCAGTTTGTTCAGTCAGAGGCCCGCTAAAGGTTATATCCACTCAGCGCACAGGGGGAATTCAAAGAACTCATCAGTGAAATACTATAAGTCACATCATGTTCTCTTATATCACTGTGCTCTCACCGTTCAAAGCATTTCTAACATCTGCATTCCTCAAAACAAAAAGCTTCACATTTCAACACTCCGTCAAACGGCAGATCTGAAAGATGTCTCCGCAGAACATGTGTTTTTAATCGACTCTCAGCTACTACCATCAAACTGCAGCTCACCATCTCTAGAACTGACTGGGTTGCAGCCATTTTTGTGTTGGCTAAGGCTACCTAGCTGTGGCGGCCATCTTGAAATGAAGTGACTCCAGAAAAAGGTGAGCAGTTTTAAGTTTTTGCACCCGGTGCTCACTTTCTGAAAGTTTCATTAAAATCTGTCCACTGGCTCATTAGGAATTCTACTAACAGACGGTCAGAGTTGACAGCGAAGTTTAAAAAAAAAAAAAAAAAAAACGGATCTGGTGCGATCAGTTAGAGTTCGGAGTACGAAGCTGGGCATGACTCTCAGCTACTACCACACAAAATCCAATCTGAATATCTGTGAAACTGACCGTATTAAGGTTAGCTTGGCTCTGTGCTTAGCTGTGGCTGGCTCCGAAAGGCAATCAGTTGTAGATCTGCATCCAGGGATCACTTCATGAAAGTTTCACAGCAAACAAATGCACACACACTGGCAAAACCATAGATCGCCCTATCGCTGAAAAACTGAAGGCGGTGCAGAAGTTTATTAAACAGCGTTTTGCGATTCGGATTTTCCTCACGAGTAAATATTGTCACGTCCAAAACTGGATTTTGATGTCTTAAAACAACTTCAGTTATTGAAATCAAGATTTTATAGCAGTGCAGGCTTGAAAATAAACCTTTACATCACCCTGAGATTCATTTGACACAGTTATTCCAGCAGAAATATTATAAAATCCGTTCCTAAAGTTCCTCAGGTTGCAGGTGCCACATCTACTTGACACTGTTGTTTTTGTTACAACACCCCCCCTACAAAACTCTAGGTAAATAACCAAGTAATGTGAACTCGACAGTGATGTAAAGTAGCTCAATAAGTCAAATGTGTAGTTTTAAATTTTTGCTCCAAACTATAACAAAAGCAGTGCTTCAGGAGCATGCTCTCGTCTTGTCGTGCCTCCTAAGTGAGCTGCCACCTCTCTCTGTGCACACACAGAGCTCTGCTGCACTCAGAAACCACCATATTTAACACCACCCGAGTTTAGAACAGAACAGCCAGTGTCTGGTTCGGGAAAAAAACTTCATCATAAGTTTTATCAATACATACGTGGCTGGAAACTAACAGTGTGAGGTCACGAGACGACTCCTGATAACTCCATGTAGAAGCAGCTGAAAGCGTCTAGAACACAGGCGTCAAACTCCATTCCTCAGGGGGGCGCTCTCCTGCATGTTTCAGATGTGTTCTTGCTTTAAAACACCTGGTTTAAATGAATGAACTTGTGGACATGCTTCAGGAGAACTTGATGATTTGGTGAGGAGGTCATTAAACCATTTGTCAGATGTGTTGGAGCAGAAACACTTAAAACATCCAGGACAGGGGCCCTCGAGGCCTGGAGGTTGACACCCCTGGTCTAGAAGAAAATAAGTCAAGACAGCAGATAGCAGAGGCTGCAGTGGAGCACCACCACCACCATCATCATCGTCATCATCATCATCAACATTCAACTCAATCAATGTTCTGCTGAACTGAAACATTTTGCTGTTTTTGTGTTAACATTTGTCAATAGCCATGAAAATTTGGATATTTTTCCCAATTAATTTTCCTAATTTTATGAATTCACCATATAATAAAGACACTTTTTAAGGTGAACTAACCATTATAAATCATGGAAATTAGAAAAAAAATAGGGGAAAAAGCTGATATTAATAGAGCAACACAATACAATAAAAGTGCAATGCATTGCAGATTTTACTCATTTGTGTTTGTAAAAACGCTGTTATTTTAGGTGGAAGTGCAACAGGAAGGGATTGGGAGGGCAGGTGGTGTAGTAGTTAGAACTGTTGCCTCCCAGCAAGAAGATTGCAGGATTGCTTCCTGGCCTGGGGCCTTTCTGGGTGGAGTTTACATGTTCTCCCTGTGCACACGTGGATTTACTCTGGGTACTCCGGCTTCCTACCACACACCAAAAACATGCATGGATAGGCCCCAGCTCCCCGCGACCCATAATGGAGAAGCGGGTAAAGAAAATGGAAGGATGGGATCAGGAGGAAAAGCACTTAAGTGCCAAAAAATGCACCGTTTCCAAACTCAATGAACAATCTTTTCTCTGTAATCCTGACTACAACTGACACAAATATTCATGAATATAATTTTTGTCCTTAATCAAGCCAATGTAAAGATTTCTAAACAGGGTTTGAATGAGTAGCTGCGAAATTTCGAAGCCGTTTTATCAGCCAGTCCCAACCAAGGTTGTTCAAAGAGCCACCTACAACAGGTAAGATGTTAACTGCTCATAACCTTCTCATTGATCCCCGCATCAAAACTGCTGAACTGGTTCATTTCGCCTAATTCAGGTAAAGATTTTTTGTTTTAAAATGCTGTTTGCATAATTTTGTCTTCTCCAGCCTGAGGTTTTAATTGGATTATTATCAGAGTACTGCTGCTCGGGTAAGCATACCCACCGATTGCAGCTCAAAGAGAAGAGCAGCAGCGGGAAACAACGTTCAGACATAAAGTGTTCCTGAATGCGATCCACGGTCATGGCAGAAGAGTTGTGGTTTAGGTCACCTGTAGTAAAACTCCACCCAGTTTGTGAACGTGAACCACCTCGTGTACAGCAGACGAGCTCCTCACATTTTACAGACAATGAACAAACACACCTACACGCTGTGGAAAGAGAAGAGTGGGTTTGTCATCGACGTGTCAGTCACCAAACCTGAACAACAAGCTTCACAGAGAAGCTGAATACCTGAAAGGCCACTGAGGCGATACTGAACCAAGACATTTCATTCATTCAATCAATCAGTAAGACAATCAATCATTTATTTATATAAATAGCCCTTTACACAACCAGTTAAGGTGACCACAGTGCTTCACAATTATTACATTAATTCCTGAAGTCATTGTTCACTCTAGAGTTTCAGTTTTCAATACCTGACAGTGTAATTGTCAATGAAATGTACAGAAACAGAAGCTGTGCTGTCACATTTGTTGTTGGTATATCTGACAGGTCCTGGACACATTTAGCATTTAGTTACTTTGCTTTACATTTACTTAATACCTGTGTAAAACATGACATATCTGATTATCAGTCACTTACTTTATAAGACCCCGCCATCCAGTCAAGTAGTGTTCAAGGATGATTTGATTTGGCGACAGAGACATTTTGAAACAGTCGACCACTTCCTGCAAACAGAATTTCTGTTCCTGTGAAACTGCCATGGTCAACAAATAAACCCACGAAGGGATACAAAAAAAAAGCTACAAGGGCGACCGACAAGATGAAGACAGAAACAGACCGAAGACCTCCGATAAACTGCCGCAGAGTGAACGCATACGAAACATTGCTCCTTTGCCTGGAAACGATAGGTCATTCCGGTTGTAAACGACTTCTACTGCGCATGCTCGGGCCGGAAAACACAGGAAGGCTAGGAAAACACCTTCAAAATAAAAGTGCTGGGAATTTAAAATGAGAAACCTGAAGCTGTGAACTTTGAGCTGAAACCTCAACTGAAAGCAGCTTAAACAGCAAAAAAAACTTGTTTTACTTATCAAAGTAAAACAACAGAAAAAAACGTTCTCTGATGAGAATCATGGTTATTTTATGCAGAAAATATGAGGCCTTTTGTTTGTGTATTGTCTATTGTGACACTACTGTTATTTATTTCACTAATACTGTTGTATGCTATTATTGTACATTGCTGGGCTAAAACTGGGACCTGAGTATTGAAATTTCGTTCCTCCTCATGCACCCATGTGATGTGAATGATAATAAAATTCCATTGAACTTTTGAATCCTTGAATAAAGATGCCATTTTAAATAGCTGGTTGTAACAGGTTATTCCCATGATTGTCTTCTGGTCTCGGGATTCAACAGAAGTAAATGTTTTCCTTATGCAGAAGGACTTGTTTGAAATATATATACTGAAGGGCATTAATGGTGCAGCTGGACATTGTGGTGTTAATTCAATCATTATTTTATTTTGCTTTAACATACAGTAGAAATATGCAATAAGTGTTGAGAAGTAAAAAGTGCCATTTTTTTCACAGTTTGTTGCACATTTATAAAGTAGTGGGTGTAGGCCTGTCATAAATATAAGTAGATAAAACTCTTTGAATTAACCTTGCATGGGATTTTATTTTGAATGAGCTCACCGGAAGTGCTGTGCTTGCCTCCTAGCTTGATGTTGCTGAAAGAACAGTGCATGAAATATCTCATGTACAAGTTTCAGACAATAAACCATTTCTTTCTCTTTAAGTGGGTGTTTATCCCAGACAGATAAGCCGTTCGAGGGAAGCCGGTGTCATTAATTTACAAACTCAGTAGGTTTATGACTAAAACATGCCTGAAATAAAAGTTACGCCGTTAGGTGAGTACTGTTAGCCACTAGCTACGCTAAGCTAGTTCCGTCAACATTACATGTAGACATTAGTAGGGCATCTTTACAGAGACAAGTTCAAGAGACAGTTTTTTGTATTCCAGCAGGGGCCCTGGATGCACCCAGTGTGTGTGTTTGCCCCCTGTTTGTTAGCTGCAGCGACTGAGAGAAGAAAGAGTGTGTGCAGCTTGTTTTTGTGTCCCCTCTCCAAGGTGCTGGGCAGGACGTCGGCCGCAGCTGCATCCTCGTCTCCATCGGGGGGAAAAACATCATGCTGGACTGTGGGATGCACATGGGATACAACGACGATGTGAGTGACGACGACCAATAAAGAGAACATGGCACAGAGAGACCGCACACTCTGTAAGCTTTCAGACAACAAGGGAGACAACTCAGCACTTTGAGTTGCCTCGTGCTGAAAAGTGCTATATAAATAAATGTACCTACCTACCTCAGCCTGGGGAAACAAGACCTCCAAAAAAAAAAAAAAAACTACACACACGTCTTAGTTTTATGTAAACACCTAAAATATGGCAGTGGAGCTTTATCCCTGTTTGTTACTTCGGGATTTCAGATAGTTTATCATAGACAGGCAGACTTCTTCTATGATAATCTGTAAATTTAGTGTAAAAGTATTTATCTGTGTGTGAATTTTTATTCCTGGCTCCAGTTTCCGTTCATTTACCCATCACTTTAAAGACAACTGCTGTCATGGAGAAGCTGCATAAAAACATGAGACTTTCCCCGTCTTTAGATGGGAGTATTTTATTTTATATGAAGGCTTTTTATTTTCTCTGAAATGTCTCACCTTAAAAAGTGGTTTTGTATACACATAACCCTAAAATTACAAAAACTTTACAAATAGGGAATGTTTTCACGTGTGACAGCAACTAAAGATTACTTCTTGTTTATTTATTTTTTTATTATTACTATTATTTGCAAATAATCATGGTCACCGGATGTGAAGCTGTAGTTTTAAAGTGCATTCCCTCTCTTTTTTGAAGGGTGTACCAGGTGCACTGCGCCACCGCCGAAGGTGAAAGGCAATGTTTTTGTGTTTGTGTGTAGTGTTAGCAAAATATCTCATGAGCCAGGGGATGGATTTTAATAAAATTTTCAGAAAGGACACACATCTACAACTGATTAGCTTTTGGATTCAATCACATTTAAGATGCATAAATGACAATAACTCATTCAGTTTTACAGATATTGAGTTAAAGTTTGGTCTGGTAGTAGATGAGAGTCATTCTGAACACACACTCTGAACTCTAGCTGATTGAGCAACATCTGGGTTTGCCAATAACTGTTAGAGTCAACCTTGTTTGTCTGTTATCAAAATAACTCGTGAACCAATGGATGGGTTTTCGTGAAAAATCTCTGAAAGTAATCATATGATGTACGTCTATAACTGATTACCTTTTGGAGTCAGTCCAATTCAAGATGGCTGCCACAGCTAACTGGTCTTAGGAAACATAAAAATGGCTGTGATTCGGACAGTTTTACAGAGATCGAGCTGAAATTTGGCGTGGTAGTAGCTGAGAGACGTACACAACCCATACTCTTGAGTGCGGCTCCTCGCAGCATCGCATGAGATTTTGCAGAACGTTATTTTCGATTTGACCAAAACAGCCACAACTCGCGTCACTTCTTGCCCTAAGTCGATCTTAGTTTGAAATTCTGAACGGTGGCGGGCGATACGCATTTCCTTTGAGCAATGCTAGGCCTTGAATCAAAGCCGTCTCTTTAAACTTGAGTCTCGTCTGTTTAGGCCTTTTGAACAAAGATGGTGTTGCGTAAAGTCATTCTCTGTGTCATTCCAGAGACGTTTCCCAGACTTCTCCTACATAATCCAGAATGCCCGTCTGACAGACTTTTTGGACTGCGTCATCATCAGGTTTGTGTTTTGACTTTCTTTGTTTCTGAGTCTTGAACATTCTAAAACACGTCTGCTCCCACGTCTGCTCCCCCCCTGCTCTGTGCTCAGTCATTTTCACCTCGACCACTGTGGCGCTCTGCCCTACATGAGCGAGATGGTGGGCTACGACGGGCCCATCTACATGACCCACCCCACCAAGGCCATTTGTCCCATTTTACTGGAAGATTTCAGGAAGATCACTGTTGACAAGAAGGGAGAGACCAACTTCTTCACTTCGCAAATGATCAAGGACTGCATGAAGAAAGTGATTCCTCTGAACCTCCACCAAACCGTGCAGGTGCTGCGCCGACATCTTGACGCCCTCGATCGCGCACATTTCACCCAATCCTCTGTTTAGTTTTGTTTTTCTGCGCCAGCTGCTTGTCTCTTCTGATGGCTAATGGAGCCGTTTGTGTGCTGCTCCTGGCAGGTGGATGACGAGCTGGAGATCAAGGCGTACTATGCGGGCCACGTCCTGGGAGCTGCTATGGTGCACATCAAAGTGGGCTCAGAGTCTGTGGTCTACACTGTGAGTGCCACCAAGTCGGACCTGTGTCAGTCGGTGACAGGAACAACTGCACGCTCACGAAAACATCTTTTTATTTTATTGTCTTTTTCAGGGTGACTATAATATGACACCAGACAGACATTTAGGGTAAGTTGTGTTTGCTGTTTTAATTTTTTTTTTTTGTCAGAAATGTGTTTTATTTACAACCCCAATTCCAAAAAGGTTGGGAGGCAAATAAAATAAGAATGTAATGATTTGCAAATTTCATAAACTCATTTTATTCCCCCAAAAATATATTAAACAGACTAAATCTTGAAACTAAAAAAATTGTACCTTTTTTTTTTTTTTAAAGAAAAAGTAAAGGTAATTTTAAATTTTACAGCCGCAACACAGCGCAACAAAGTTGGGACATAGCCAAGTTTACCAATGTAAAGAATTTCCTTTTTGTTTAACAACAATCCATAAACGTCTAGGATCTGAAAAGACCAGCTGGGGAGGTTTTTCTGGTTTGATGTTGGAATCCCACTGTTCAACAGTCCGGGCTAGATGGGAGCACAGGTTGTTCTCAAACCTCTGTACACCTTTCTGTAAGCTGCCCATGCCATTAGCACTAATGCACCCCCATACCATCAGAGAGGCAGGCTTTGGAACTGTGTGCTGATAACAGTCCCACTCCTCTTTACTACAAAGGACACAACATCTGTGGTTTCTGTCGTGTTACTCAAAAAGAGTGTGCTGAGCTTCTTTTATTCCAGCTCTACAAAACTACTCGCATGGGTATCATTGTAGCAATCAGTGTCACCTGCCCGGCATACCTGATGCTCCCCTTATGACGTCATTGCCTGTGGCCATTTGTAGTTCTTAAACATATTACTGTTAACACCACATCTCCCCTCTCTGGAATCAATGGGTGGACTACCATTGATTCAACAGACCTTAGAGGATTGTTCTGCCTCTAGGTGTAAGATCAGGAAGGCTGAACTTCTTCTGCAGCAACATCCTGTTCCGGGGCTTCTGGCTCTATTGAAGGCTCCATTACAACCAAATTACAACGATTTCGTCTAACAGATCCATGGGGTCCTTCCACAATGTATGGGCATGGAGTAGAATGGCTGGTAATCACTACTCCACTTGTGCCTTGGTCTTTAAGCCACACCTTTTGTCCTGGAGTAAGTTTGCTGAGAACTCTTGCTCTGTGACACAAGTCATATCTCTCTGCGTCCTTTATCCTTCTCTCCTTTTCTTTTTGGGCAACCATTTTGCTGTTTGGAAGAGCTGGCTTTGACAAAGGTGGAAGTGTTGGCACCGTCGTGCGAAGTTATCTCCCCATGAGGAGCTCAGCTGGACTATATCCATTCCAAAGCAGTGTTGCTCCGTAGGCGAGTAAGGCGCAATACGGATCAACCACTTTCTTCAACAGATTATTGATTGTTTTAACTGCACGTTCAGCTTCCCCATCACATTGTGGATATTTTGGGCTACTTGTAGTATGTAAATCCATAAAACTTTGCAAATGCCACAAAAGCAGCACAGGAAAACCGAGGACCATTATCTGTAATCATTACTTCTGGAATGCTGTGACGTGCAAACACAGATTTCAGGTCAGGAATCACATCTGATGGTCTTGTGGGACTAAGTTGAGCAATTTCCACAAATCATGATGCATAATCCACAACCAGAATATAATGATTGCCTTGCAAAGTAAACAGATTCACTTCAAGTTTCTGCCGTGGTCTGTCTGGATACTGAATTGGCGTCAGTGGCTCAGTGTGATTCTCTTTCTCTCTGCTACAGACGTGACATTTGAGAACCGGTTCTTTTATCTGCTGGCTCAGCCCAGGCCACCACACTGACTGCCGTGCTCTGTCAGTGTGAGAGATCTTGACACATATGCAACAGGTCTCCATTCTTGACCCCATTTTTGAAGCAGCACACTCCCCGGACCGTAAGCTGATGCATCTGCTGATACTTTGCATTCTCGGTTAGTCTCGTACGTGGCTATCTCTTAGCTCCTGAAATGCTCTGGCCTGGTCAGCTCCCCATATCCAACAGTTTTTCTGACAAAAGATCCTTCAAAGGCTCGTCTCGCTCTGATAACCTGCCAAGCTGATTAACCATTCCAAGGAAGCTTCTTCGTTCGCTCACATATCTGGGTTCTTTCATCTTTCTTTTTTCATGTGCACAGGGTAGAATATGCACCGCCCACATTTCTGAATAATTCTTGTTTGATTAAATAGTGTCACGTCTCAGCACATATCTGTCCAGGGTGTACCTCACCTCTCACCAAGTCACTCCTGGAAACCAGCTTTCCACGAACCTGTAAAGGTGTTAAAGTATTGAACATGAATGGATGGATGGATTATCACGATATTACAATACTCTTTTACATGAAACGGTCCTGAATTTCTTTTTATATTCAGTGAAACTTCTGAATCTGTGCAGAACCTCAGCTCATTTATCCTTTGTCTCAACTAGATTTCATTTGCTAATACGTTCCCACCTGGCTATAAAAATGAGTTTTAACAGTTTTTTCTAGTTTATATTTAGAGAAATGTCTTTGTGTCCTGATGGCCGCTCATCACACTAACAGCAATCAACTCCTCCTGGTAACATTTAAAGAGAAATCGGCACAGATAATTTTAAGAATGTTTGTTATTTCTTTAATTTCAGACACAAATAAAAGAACAACTATGATTCTGTCTCTGATAAGTCAAATGGCAGAAATTAAAGGGAGCACAAACAATAATGTCAGACAAGAGCTGAAAGCAATCAAAGCAATAGCAATATAAACAATAAAACAATGTGTTGTCATCAAAAAAATAAATAAAATTACGAAGAATAGAGCTATTACTTTACTCTGCTTACAACGGCAAAGGCCTGGTCTGCGTCGTCTGTCCGTCTGAACGTGAGACATTTCAAAGCAAACAGAAGGTCTGAGTGCACCGGAAGAGGATGAAAAGATGTTCATGAAGTCTACCGTGAAAGCTTAGAATCAGACCTGAAGGTTCTGCTGACATAAGGAGGGTTCAGGGATCCAGATCTGTGAGAAAAATAACTTGATCTGGAATACACGCCTTCATTTAAATAAGTATTTGTTCACCGCTAAATGTATGCTGTTTCTCCAGTCATGCTCAGGGTTCCTTCGCCCAGCTCTACATCAGACGAGCTTCAGGCACCGCTGCGTTCAGAGATCTCCTCATCTCATCAAAATTCAGGACGCTCAGAGCAGTGGGTTCTATCAGCAGCAACATTTTTATAGATTTGATCAGAGCAGACACCAGGAGAGGTGTGCAACGAGGAAATAACATCAATTCAAATGCTGATTTCTGTGGAGGTATTTAAGAAGCAGGGCGAGATAAAGATAATGTTCGTCTGTGTTAGGTGAGGTCTAAAAGAATACGAATAACAATCTGTTGAGTCCATGGCTACTTAGAGAGGATACATTATCCTTTAAAGTGCATATTTAGTGCTTTAGCACCAGACTGAAACACTTCACGGCTGTTCTGTGCATCAGTGCCGCCTCCTCAGGAAGGACATAGAGGGGAGTTAGAGTTCTGTTATCAGTGCTTTTTCTTATTCAGCGGAAGTTTGTTTCAGTTTTATTAAAGCCAGTATCTCACTGGCTGGAACTGTTCAAAAAGAACAAGAAAATTGCAAAAAAAATAGGTGAATTTTTCATTGTAGTCTTGAAAAATCTCATCTTCTTTTTGTGCTCACGGCTTGCAGAGCTATACTCTTGGCCGTGCACATTAATTTGTTGCGCCCACGTTGGTATCCGCTCCCACGTCTATGATTTAATCTGCTGGGGCACACTTTTAAAATGAAGATAGGCAGATTTGGACCAGGTTTTTGATAACTATTGTTTATCTTTGGGGCGGTTTTTAGATCTGGACATGTTTTCTGTCAGAGCTCCCTAGAGCAGGTGTCGAAAAACACCTGTAGTTCTCTTGAGATGGGTTCCAGATGTCCGCCATGACTCTGTGACTATTTTGAGAGGAAAGTTCTCACGCAAACGTTTTGAACCCTTGTGAGTTCAGCCCACTGAGATGCTACGTTTAAGACTGCGCTGCAGTTTTCCTCCTAATTTTGCACGTCCTTTTCCCCAACTGTCCGCCCCGTCTCAGCCTCGTATTTGCAAAGCAAATGGTGCTAGTTATACGCCGCCGCAAACACATCCATCGAGTTCAGCAGGCGTGAGCAGATCGCACTCTTTTTGCATCAGAGCTCAGTAGTTCTAAATGTCTAAATAGGACATCTGTTACAAACACGGCAGACAGAAAAGTGACAGAGAGAAAATGTTTTCTTACAGAGACCTCCGGGTCTAAATGGATGAGGTACAGAGGCATGCCTTAAAACCACATCAGTATATCGTGGAGGAATCATGTTCAGGATAGGATTTCTAAACTAAATCAAGCACATTTTGTGTTTTTTAGACCATTACACCCCCGCCCCCTCACCTTTTGTGTAGCTGTAAACTGGGTAGCAAGGCCACCTGTCCCCTCCCAACCCATTCATCCTCTATATGTTCTTAGTCCATTAAATAAACAACACACAGTAGAGCTATCACTAACTGGGTCAGGCAATGATCAAGCTAATTCATTCATTCATTTCTCAACTCGGATGTAATAATACATTTTTTATAACCTACATTTAAAAAATCTGCATGTTTTTCTAATTTCCTACAAACTGTTTCATAATCTTGCGTGTACTCAGCGTAGTCTCACATAGACGATGGCTATAAAACAAGGTTAATATCCTTGACTGAGTTCCTGTCTGTGTGTTGTGCATTTGCAGCGCTGCATGGATCGACAAGTGCCGTCCAGACATCTTGATATCAGAGTCAACGTACGCCACAACCATCCGGGACTCGAAAAGATGCAGGGAAAGGGACTTTCTGAAGAAGGTGCATGAATCTATAGAAAGAGGCGGAAAGGTAAAAAACATCAAATTTCAGGTGTCCTAACATCACATTTTACAGTCGGTTGCTTTCATTTTATTGCCGTACAACCTGGAATAAATGGATTTTTAATGTGATTATAGGTGATTAATGGAGCTTGACAGGATGCTCAGAATGACTAAAATTAAATGGGAGGAAAACCCTTTTTTAAATATAATAAAACTCAGTTCTGTGTCGAGACACAGCAGGTTTCTTTAAATTGGTCTCCATGGTCTCAGTCCGTCTGTCTGCCAGAACCTTTGTCCGTTCTTCAGGACCAAACTGCTGCAGCTCTTTGACATTAGACGGGTTCTGCTTGTGTCCAACAATCTTTAAATCATAACAGTGATTCTCAGTTGGACCGAGGTCTGGTCTTTGACTGGACCACTCCAGGACATTTACCTGGTTCTCCTTAAACCAGTGTAGTGTGGCTTCAGCAGAGCGCTTTGACTCATCGTCCTGCTGGAAGGTGGACGTCCGAGACTCCAACAGGATTCTCTCAAGAATTTCTCTACATTTGCTTCATTCATCTTTCCTTTAACTCTGACAAGTTTCTTAGCCCCCGCTAATGAAAAATATCCCCACAGCATGATGCTGCCACCACCGTGCTTCACTGTAGGGTGGTGTTCTCAGCATGATGAGAGGTGGTAGATATGTCTCAGAAAGGTGTCCTTGATGGTCAAAAAGTTGAGTTTTACTCTCATCTGACCACATTGCCTTCTGAAGGTAATGGGGCTTCAAAGCAAGAAGAGATGAACATAGGTGCACGCAAAGTTCCTGTTTTATATTTTTTTTTAACATTTTTATCCCATTTAACTTCATTAGGGATTGTTTTTTTGTACATTCAATAGTTATAGTAGTTATAGTCAAATTGAAAATCCAGGTTGTAAGGCAACAAAATGCAAAGACCAAGGGGTGAATACTTTTGCAACCCACTGTAATGGTTTATTTTTTATTATTTGTATAAATATTTACCTGCTTACCTGCTGTATAACATCTTCGTTGTTTTTGAAATATTCCAGGTTCTCATTCCAGTCTTCGCTCTGGGTCGAGCGCAGGAACTCTGCATCCTTTTGGAAACGTTTTGGTACAAGTTCACGCTTTAAAGAAGCTTCATAATCAGTGACACAAAATCTTTTTTTTTTTAAATTTAAAGTTTTTAAACAAGTAATGTTTGTGTCAGAAACAAAGGCAGTGATGTGTGGAAATGATCACAGTTTTTTTAAGCCTCGTGATTGTTCTCAACCCAATTAAATGAGATTAAAACCTCTCAGTGGTGAAATAAATGCACATAATTGCAACACAAAAAGGCCAATTATTTGTCTGGATAATAGATGTATTTATTCTATTGGGTTTAAAAGAATAATTGCACAATTTCAACTTTTTTATTGGCTAATCGGACCGTCTGTGTTAATCTCGTCTCACACAGGGAGAGAATGAACCTAAAGGCTCCAATCTACTTTTCCACTGGGCTGACAGAGAAAGCCAATCATTACTACAAACTTTTCATAACATGGACTAACCAGAAGATTCGAAAAACCTTTGTACAGAGAAACATGTTTGAGTTTAAGCACATCAAGGCCTTCGATCGCTCCTACGCCGACAATCCCGGACCGATGGTGAGCGGATTGTTTGTTTGTTTGTTTTTCCCCTCTGAGCTGCAGGTTTGTTAAATGTCCCGTTGATAATTCAAACTGCAGCAAAAATCATGATGTGGCCACTTTCCAGGTGGTGTTTGCCACGCCGGGGATGTTGCACGCCGGTCAGTCTTTGCAGATATTCAAGAAATGGGCCGGGAACGAGAAGAACATGGTAAGCGTCTTTACAGAGCTGGACGCCTTTGTTTTTGAGAGTGTGCTGAAGATTAACAACCAACTCTTTGCAGGTAATCATGCCTGGGTATTGCGTACAAGGAACTATTGGTCATAAGATCCTAAACGGGCAGAGGAAACTGGAAATGGAAGGAAGAGCAACAGTAAGAATAATTTCTTTCGGTTCATTTGAGTCAAACTTGTCTTTCTAATAATTTCTGCTGATTGATGCAAAGCTGCAAAATGAACTTGCTGTATAAAATGTGGCTGTTCACTTTCATATTTAGAACAGATTTAGATGAGCAACCAACCTGGGAAATATTGATACACAGCCAGGAACCAATTAATTTTTGTCTCCTGTTGCAACACAAAGAGGGGCCTTGGAAATACCCTCCGTACGTTCACCCAGTTCATCTTGTGAGCTGAATAACTTGAAAAATAGTTGAGGTACAGACTTCCCTTTTAGTGTGTGGACGTGTCTAGGCATAAGTAATGTCACTACCAAAAATTGTGTTGCTGCGTCAAAATCCAAGATGGCCACCGCCATATATGTATGTAAACCACCACCCTATTTATATGAGGAAACTATGCTTTTAAGTAAAGTAAAAACTAGAAAGCAGAGTTTCCTCAACTAATTGGGGCTGAATATTAATCTATGGTGGCTCCACCGTTGCTCCTGGTGGTGGATATAATTGCTCCCTCTGATTGCCAGGATACGTCGCTCTGCGTCGCCTCGGACAGCAAATTATCACCACAATAAGTTAAATATATTCTCCCTCCATAGATGTAATGTAAACTGAACTTAGTTTAGTCGATCTGAAACACCATCAGACGCCACAGGAGGGCGCAACGCCTGTTTGAGTGTCTCGCTCCCTCAATGCTTTAGTTCTTGGAATTTAACCACGTTGACACTGAAGGATGTATATTTATATGCCCCAAAAAATAGCAATAGTTTGTCTCTATTTACCTTTTTTTTTTCACCCCAAATAACTCAACGTTCTCTCTGTGAAAGTCTCAGTTTCATGTGTTTATAGTTCGTCCTAAATATCTGCAGTTTTTAGTTCCGCACAGATCTATGGTAATCATTAAGGTTTTTTGCATTCCAGTCAAGAAAAACATTTGTCTCAAAACCTAAAAACATTCACATTTCAAGGCTCTCAGCGTTGGGGGAGTCTCTGTTCACCCCCACAAGCAAAACTGAAAGGAGACAAGTGTGGAGAAAAAGCAGAACCGAAGAGTGTTTGCCCTTAAAGCAACGTGTTTTTGATCTGTAGTGATTCAAAATAACATTCATCCTGTACATTTTAGCACCTGTGGGTTGGGAACCGGCTCTTCACAGCTTTGGTTTCCTGCCAAAACTGCTTTCTGCTGTCTGTAGAGCTCAGAGAATCACAAGATAAGAGGGGGATAATTGTAACCTATCTGTGGAGAGTCGGGTTTGCTCTGCTCTGCTGGTAAAGTTGTTCACATGTGGGTTAACGTGGAGGTTAGGTTTGTTCGTCTGAGGCCTTTCCTGCATCAAGGTGTAAATCAGAGGAAGTTGGGGCAAAACCACCCAGAAAAAGACCTACACACAGTCATTTATGCATCACATTATTTCTCTGCTAATGCAGCTTTTCAGCTTGTTTCTACACAGTATTGAAGGTTTGCATCTGGGTTTTTTTTTTGCCAGCATTCAGTATGAAAAAAATTACTGTATTTTCTGGACTATAAGGCACACTTTTAGCCTTCGATTTTCTCAAAAAACGACAGTGCGCCTTATAATCCGGAGCGCTTTCTATATGTAAGAAGTTGTAATGTTTTAGTACGACTTTGGTAAACTACAAAGGTGCACCGCTTGCAGCATTAAGGCTCAGTTATAGTCGCGCTTTCAAGTATAAACGCAATGTAGGCGTTTATACTTGACAGTTACGTCGGTGCAGTATTCTTTTGAACTGAGCTGTTTGATTATCTTTGTGATCTCTCATAGAGGAATCATATAAATGCTGATACAGGTGAACCAGCTCCGCTAGAGCAGTATAATCGCACAGGCCGCTCGAAGTTACAATAATTGGGAGGTGCACGACGCGCCTTATAGTCTGGTGTGCTTTATATATGACAAAAGTTTGAAAATGGACCAGTCATTGACAGTGTGTCTTATAATCCAGTGCGCTCTATGGTGCGGAAAATACGGTCTAATCAGTAGAGCATAAATAATGTTGTTCATGTGCAGATTTGACAAATAGGCTTCATTCAAAGGCTTCAAAAATGTAAAAGCAGCAGTATACAGAAAAACAACAACATTCAACTTTTTGTTGTTTCTTTTTTGTTAATTGCTGTAAATTTAGTTTATAATGAAAGTGGCATTCCACGAGGGAATGCATGTTGCGCACCCAAGTTTTAAACCAAGGTCTAATGCGATCTGTCAGCACTCTGAGGACGTGATGGGGATGACTCCCAGCTACTACCACGCCGAGTTTGACCCAGCGACGCCCATTTTTTGTGTTCGCTAAGGTCAATTATCTGCGTCGGTCAGTTTTGTTTCGGGTTGACTCTGATTGTTCATCGGATGTAGACGTGCATCTAATGACTACTTTCTGAGAGTTCCCTTTAATCCTGTCTGATGGTTCATGAGGAAACGTGCTAACAGACGCAGTCGGTTACATGATCGCCCACCTTTCTTGCCAGCAGACTGTAAAATATGTAGTCTTACCTTTAATATTTCATGTAGAGCTGCCTGTTATTTATTTTTATTTTTTTTTCGGTTAGCCTTTTGGCACCTTTAGCTGGCCTTTTATTGAAATGTTTTAACTCTTAGTTAGCCCTCTGGTACCTTTAGCTTAGTTTCTATCATTTCTCATCTGTTCAGCGGAGGTTCTTAAATCCTAGTTTAGTTTATCTTAGCTTATTATGAATTTATTATATTTTAGTTTGGTTTTCCTCAGTTAATTTTAGTATGACTTAGTGCGACTTGTTTTAGATAAGTTTAGTTTAGCTTTTTATCGTAGCCTCTGTTAATTTTACTTCTGCTCATTTATTGTTTTCCTGCTGTAAAGCACTTTGAACCACTTCGTTGCTGAAAAGTGCCATATAAATCCATTTGACTTGACTTAACAGCTGGACGTGAAGCTGCAGGTGGAGTACATGTCCTTCAGCGCTCACGCGGACGCGAAGGGCATCATGCAGCTCATCCGCATGGCGGAGCCCCGGAACATGCTGCTTGTGCACGGCGAGGCCGTCAAGATGGAGTTCCTCAAGGGCAAAATCGAACAGGAGTTCAGTGAGTCGCCGCCCGAGCCGCGACCTTAAACCGTCGGCGGGGTTTTTTCTGTTCAGATGGGCTCGCGTTGGGAGGACGGGGACTTCCCAGCCTGGTGTTAATTCTTCTGTTTTTCCTTTGGCAGGCATAGACTGTTACATGCCAGCCAACGGGGAGACGACGACCGTGACAACAAACCCCAGCGTTCCTGTGGATATGTCGCTCAGCCTGCTCAAGAGAGAGATGGCTCTCGGAGGTGATTTTTTATTTTTTATTTTGTGGTCACCAGCAGTTTCGGTTCAGCGTGCCTACAGAGTTTCTCTTTATGTCTTCTCTTTATTTGGCACACTTTACAGTATGGCAGCGTGCCTCCATACAGTATCTTGACCCAGATTAGTTTCACGATTAACATCAGCTTGGTAAACTCTAGACAGCTTTTTCCCTCCTTTTTGTCGGAGCTGGAGACATGAAATAATTCTTTAATACTGTTTTAATGATTACCTTTTGTAATTTGATTCAAGTTTTAGTGTAAGGTGAAAACATTACGTCTTCATTTGCTGCTGTTAGCTGCATGAACATCACTAATGTCGTGTGTTTATTAGGGAAGATGCATTTTACATTCACTACATCCAATGAGGGAATTTAAAATGAACCTGAAAATTAGTTTTCCTCATCAGTGAAGAAAAAGTACCAGAATCAACAGAACAAAAAAAAAATCTCATCTTAAATTTATAAATATCAGCTATATCAAAACTATGAAACACAAACATTTTTAAATAATAACATATGATTATATTATTTCTAATCAAAATACATTTCTGTTGTGTACAGTTTTGATCATTGTTTGTGTTTAAATCCCCCCTTTTTTGGGGGTTGTGGCTCATTTAATAATAAATATCCTTTTCATCATGTTTAAGGGCCCCTTCCGGATCCTAAAAAACCTCGCACCATGCACGGGACCCTGATCATGAAAGAGAACGTAAGTTTAAAGTTTTGATTAAAATCTCTTTATCGGGACCATAAAAGCCGTACTTTAGATGTTTGGAAGTGGGTTTCTGGCTCAAAGATTGAATAATAAATATTTGACCTGTTGTAGATGGCTCTTTGATCCCAGCTTGTCGAAAGTGAGTTTAATTCTGAAGGGGCTGATGAGCTAACGGCTAGTCTTAAAAGGACTTCAGTCTCAAAAACTTTAGCGGTTTTCATCGCACAATTATATCATTTGGTGGTTGTTTGCAAGTCCAAATTGTGGCAGCAGCAGCTAGCCGTAGCACTTTGGGGCACTTCCTGCAGGATTGTCATCATGTTTCTGCTGAAATAACCATATAATGCAAAACTGTTGTTGGGGGGATTAAAGGTTCAAACCGTAATGTTCACATGAAGTCAGATCAGCCATTATTGGCTCATCCTGTCCGTGTAATTCCATGGAAATAACTGCGTTTCGCAAAACTGACAGCGGTGTAAAGGTTTATGGAGTAGTGTTTGTACGAACCGCTGTGGAACTTTAGAGGTTGAAGGAATCCACTCTGTGTTCGGACTAGCCATTAGCTCCTCAGTCCTGTCAGACTGAGGTCGATCAAAGAGCTGATGTATCGACGGCGGGTTATACGAGCGGCTGCTTCAGTCTTTTTTTTTTCTTTGTTCACTACATTAATATCAGCAAAAGGAAACCTAAATAAAATACTGATCATTAGCCAAAACGTACTATCAGTTACGAGCAGTGCTGAATGATACAGGAAAAATAATAACAACCTTGGGTTTTTTTTTCAAAATCGTTAAAAAATATGTTTCAATATTTTCTTTAGCTGCTGTTATTTTGAGTATCTTGTTTGAAGTGACTGTCTGAACACAAAATTCATTTTGTTTGTAAAGTTGAGTCAGAATCTATATAAACATGTGAGATTTGTTATCTTGATCAAGACATTTTCTTTAAAGAACCACCTGTGGTCTTTTAAGTGTAGATTTTTGACATGATCAATTTTGAAGTTTACAGTGTTTATTTATTGCTCATTGAAGTTTGACAGGCTTTGATGTACAAAGTGTTAGTGCTTTTTGAACCAGCGTCAGTGCATTATTCCTCCGTGTTTTGTTTGTAAATGGGACTGGATTACGGCACCTGTGTGTAACGATTTCAGCTGGGTTTACAGGCAGAACCACAGCCTTCCAGATGCAGCTGTGAGCTAGGACAAGCATGCTGGTGAAAGAAAGAGTCCCAAGTTTTGGCCACTACATGTTGCTGCAGTTACAACTAGTGGCTATTTTTTATTTGGACAAAGAAGTTTGTTAGCGAAACAAATCCTTGACAAATTTAAAGAGAAGTGAATAAGTCGCTGTGGGGCTCATGAACAGGGTTAAAGAAAGAAGAGGTGGGATTTAATTGCTGCAGACTGCATTGTAGTGTATTAAAGTGCTGTCTGGTTTAAAATCTTTATTTGAGAAAATACAGATTCAGATTAAAAAGTCAAAATGACGCCCAGCTCTAATTGTAGCACCGTTCTTGTTTGTGTGCTGACAGCTGAGTGCCTCGGTGCTCGGTTAGTTTGTTGTTGTTGTTTACCTGCCGCCGTCTTTCCCTGAGCCCAGAGTCTGAAGCTGGTGTCGTCGGAGCAGGCCCTGAAAGAACTGGGCCTCAACGAGCACCAGCTACGCTTCACCTGCCGCGTGCAGCTCCAGGACCCTCACAGCGACGCCGACACACTCCACCGGATCTACACACACCTCAAAAAGTGAGCGATCGTCGTAGACTGTTACCGCGAGCACCGGATGTCCGTCCGACTTGATATCTTTCTTTCAGCTACACAATATCCGGCAGGATGACGTGACTTGACGTGAACTCCTCCTTTGCTTTTACCTTTTTTTTTTAAAGCGTGTTAAAAGGTTACACCATTCAGCACCTCCCCGACAGCACGGTCATGGTGGAGTCCATCGTCATCAAGGTGTCCTCCTCAGCTGAGGACAGCAACACCAAAGTCCTGCTGCTTTCCTGGAGCTATCAGGTACAACATCACCACCGAGGGTTTCTGACACCAGAAAGTCTTATATAGTCTCCTCACAACATTAGTTCAAACAGTAAAAAAATCATTTCAGGTCTGATCATATCTGATGGTTTTAATTAGTCTGCTGGAGAACATGCTCCATTAAATGTTTGTTTTTATTCACTTTTCTGATTTATTCCTAGACTTCCCTAACACGTCAAGGCAAAATAACACATACTTTATAGAACAATAATCTAAAGGAAGGCTACTGACTAATAAGGGGGATAAAAGAAAGGTCTCAGCACATATTTCTCATTCAGTATGATAAAATGTTTATATATTCAGGCCTAAACATGGGAATAGTTTACCAGATTAAACCAACCTTTATAATCCCATTGTAACTTTAATGGATCTTTTGCTCTTTGCTACATATATATACTTATACAAAATGCCTGTATTTGTTTATCATTCTGGGTTTTTTTTTTGTGAAAAGTAGTTGATGATACATTTGGGAGTCCTAAATAATGATTGTAAATAAATTAAATGGAGCTTTAAATCTGAATCTTGAATCTGCACTCTATAGTGCAGAGGCTGTACTATTTAACTTTGTTTCATAAATATGTCATTAACTGAGGCTGTAGTTCAATTATTTGAATTAGCTCAAACTTTTAGGACTCTGGGCCCCGAGGACAAGAGTTTGACATCCCTACACTAGAGTCGTGGGTCGGAATCGAGGACTCTGCATTGAATTTATTAAACTCATTCATCTCAAACTGAACTTTTGCCATGATTTCTAAAATGTAGACACTCTTAGTGGCTCTTCTGAGCTGCCGTGTACCACAAGGATCAGTGTCCGGCACCTTTTCATTCCCTGTTTGCATGCTTCCTCTTGTTGAGCATCTCCACATCTATGATGTGTCGTTACTGTTTAAGGCACATTCAGCTCTTTGTGTCAATAAAACCCACAGATCTTATTTCTTATTTCACAGCTTGTCTTTACTAAATTAAAGACGTCACTGGTCCGGGATTTCCCTAAAGTCAATAGTGCTTTGTAACTTTATTAAGAAAAGTGCTGGACAGATTTATCTGTTTGTTATTAGGCCCGAGCAGCGACAGCGCTGCGAAGGCCTATTGTATTT
>NC_051437.1:6640890-6645291 GCF_001649575.2 Kryptolebias marmoratus | reverse complement strand
AGTGCGCGAGAAATGCGCGGGAAGTGCGCAAGAGCGTAGAGGGCGGTCGCCAGGGTTCCCGCGGTCGCAATAGGCCGAAGCGGCGCTGAGCTGCGAGGGCCGTCCAACGCTGCTCGCAGCTTTAATTATTATTATTATTTATTCTGACGTTTTATATTAAAGCAGAAGAGGTAAGAGCGTTACCAAAGGAATAATAAACATTCATAGGAATATCTGCATTTTGCTTCTTTACTCTTAGCTTCTTATATAAAGAGAATTTATCCTAAAACACACACTATAAAGGAAAAAAGATAAATGTAACTAAACCAAATAATAATAACAACAAAGCAGTTTATTTCAGGTCTTTGAGAATCAGAGTTGGTGTCGTTACGGTGATGGAAAATGAACTTTAGGTTAAAGTTGGGATAAATTCCACATGCCTGTCTGATCGTCCTGTAACAACAAATATCAAGTTAGGTGAGCATGAAATTTAAAAGCACTGCCACAAATAGTTTGGGGTTAAGCCGGCAGAGAGTAGAGCTGCTGAACTCCTGCCTACACACAGTCCTGAGGAGCGGGTGAAGCCATAAAGAGTGAAAACACCCGTGTGGGTGGACAGTTGGAGAGACAGGGCTCTGAAACTGTGAAGAGATGACAGCAGAGGGCGACGGAACCCTCCGCAATGGAAGGAGGGACGTTTCTGTGGTTTCGTGTGTTCCGTTAACACCAGCCTTAAGGACAAAAATGCAGGTTGTTTTAGCTCCTTCGCTGTCGTAACATTTGTGGCTTCTGTTCGCGCAGAACCCCATCCCCCGAGCCTACCCACCACCACCCACCCACCGGTTTAGTTATACAGTGGTCCCTCGTTTATTGCGGGGGTTCGGTTCTGAAAAAGTCCCGCAATAAACGAAATTCGCAAAGTGGTGACTGTTTAATTTTTCCCTATTCAAACACGTTAAGGCCTCATAACCCCGCTTCGCACACTTTATAAACCTTTCCAAAACATTTTCCACATTGTCACACAGTTTACACTCTCAGAAACCTACATAATTTGAACAACATGATGAAATTCTGAATGATTATAGTCGACACGAAGCTCGAAATAAATCCAACTTTTTGAACGAAAAAAAAAAATCGCCAACACACTTCACCTGGAAGTAACACGACCGTATTAAAGCAAAAGCGATCAGGAATCGATATGAAAGCTACAGTTTAAGAACACAGGCTGCAACGTAGACCGACTCTCTCTTGGCCAATCAAGATACGAAACAAAGCGATCTGATTCACACAGTAGAATTTTGTCACAGAATTTAAAAAATGCAGTGCTGCATAAAAATAAAAAAAAACGCAGAAGGTGAACCGCGATATGGCGAGGGACCACTGTATAACACATTTCAGCAACAAGGCAGTTCGAAGTGCTTTACATCATAAAAACACAAAAATAAAAACAACATACAGTCACCGGTGGAGAAACCAGGAGCAAACGTCACATTTTGTCGAATACCATCACAAAAAATCATCAACACACATCAGATATGTTGGTCAGTGTTTCGTTTCTTACGGTTCAAAAGCAACTCTAAAAAGGTGGGGGGGTTTAGCCGTGATTTAAAGGAACTCTGTGTTTCAGCTGATTTGCAGTTTTCTGGAAGTTTGTTTCAGATTTGTGGTTCATAGAAGCTGAAAGCTGCTTCTCCATGTTTGGTTCTGGTTCTGGGGGTGCAGAGCAGAACCAGAACCAGAAGACCTGAGTGGTCTGGAAGGATGATCCAACAACAGCAGATCTTTCATGTATTGTGCTGCTATAATCCATTTCAGTGATTTATAAACTAGCAGAAGTATTTTAAAATCTGTTCTCTGAGCTACAGGGAGCCAGTGGATGCTTTTAGAACCGGGGGGGGATTTTTTTAGGCAGACCTGTGAAGACGTGTGCAGCGCAAACAGATATTATTAACACGCCCCCAAAAATACATCGGTAACGTCGAAGCTTTTCATCACAGAAGTCGTAAATCACGTACGTTTGCTTTTCACAACCAAGCCGGCGCAAGAAAATAGCCCAAGGATTAATAAAAGATTTATCTGACTAACACAAAAACAGGCCTAGAGAAAATCAGGAAAAACACAAACGGGATGAAAAGGAAGATGAAATGTTAGAACTGGAATTCCGTGCTTCTAAATTTGATCGAGTGGTGCGTCCGGGAGGTTGGAACGACTTGTTCTCACCTTTATGTTCCTGTTTGCTTGTCTGATGGTGAAAAGGTGTCAGTGTGACGTGATTTATATTCGACTTCTCTCCTCAGGATGAAGACCTGGGCAGCTACCTGTCGTCTCTGCTGAAGAAGGGCCTTCCCCCTGGGCTGTGCTGAAAGAGCACGTCGTCTCAGGACGGCGGTTGCGTTGAAGGGGGCGTACGCGTCAGGAAAGCTGCGTTTGTTGTCGTTGTTTGCTGGCGGCTGCATCCTGGTCCATTCTGGTTGTTTTGCTTGTAAACATAAACAACAACCTGTGCGTCTCACGTTCCCGCACCAGTTCCTGTCTCGTTGGGGACACGGTGAACACAAACAGAGACTCATTTGTAAAGAAATAAGAGACCCAAATTCTGATTTATCTTTTTTTTATTTAGAAGGAGCCACCATTATTAAACACTTTTACAAAAATCAACAACATTTATTATTATTTATTTGTTATTTACAGAGGTATTTGCACCGTTCTCCCTCTCAGTTCACACTAATGACGTAAACACCCTGGTTCCTGCTGACTAGCCCCCACAGCCACGTCGTCTTTAGCCGCTCCCACCTGAAGTGGCTGGTGGTCATGTAGTAAAGCACGGGGTCCAAGCACGTGTTGAGGATGACGAGCGCCATGGTGGCCCGCCGGGCGTTGTAGATGGCGCCCCGCACGGCGCAGCTCTGGATGACGTCCATGCGCTGAAGGAGGTGCAGCAGGTACACCACGTGGCTGGGCAGGAAGCACAGCAGCGTGATGGCCAGGATGGTGTAGATGACTCGCACGGCTTTTTGCGCGGCTTTCGTCTTGATGGCGGAGATGCGCCTGGCCACCAGCGGGTAGCACACCAGGATGACCACGGAGGGCAGCAGGCAGAAGAAGACCAGGCTCACGATGCTGTACAGCCGGAGACGCTCGTCCCACTCCCTCTTGGCGAAGTTCTCGAAGCAGCTGTGGCCCGAGTGGTCGCCTCCGGTTTCCAGCGGGCCCATGAGGATGAAGACCAGGATGGCCACGCCGCAAACGCACCAGAGCGCCACGCTCACCACCAGGGAGCACCAGGGGCTCCGCATCCTCAGGTACGTATGGGGGTGCACGATGCCCATGTAGCGGTCCACACAGATGCAGGTCATGAAGCAGATGCTCAGGTAGATGTTGGCGTAGTACAGAGTCCCCGTGACGAGGCAGGCCGACTCGCCGAACACCCAGTCGTTCCTGTGGAGGTGGTAGTGGATCCGAAAGGGCAGCGTGAGGAGGATGATGATGTCCGCTAGGGCCAGGTTGCTGATGTAGACGCTGAAGGCCGTGCGGGGCGTGATCCTGACGGTGAAGACGAACAGCGCCGCCAGGTTTCCCGGCAAGCCCACAATTAAAGCGAAGATGTAGACGGCCGGGAAAAGCTGGTACTGGAACTCGGCTTGGGGGTCGGTGCAGTTCGTCGCGTAATCTGTCATCCTGACAGATGCAGTGAAGACTTGATTTTATTTTATTGTTTCTTTTGGGGGTTGCTGTATCAGATGAAAAAGAAAAAAAAACGAAACGGCGTAGGTTGCCTGCCAAAAGTCAGCGTTGCGGTGTCTCCTGTAAGTGAAGCGAGACAAATGTTTCCATTCAGACATTTTCCACTTTTACTTTCCCCCCAGCCTCAACAACAACCAAACACCAGTAAGCTGTTCTCCAACTCCGCTTGTAACGTCTTACTATGACTCCAGAAATACATTCATCCCAACCTTTAATTAAACTAAAAGGAACGTAATGAATTTTAAGTCTTGTGGTTTCAGGAATTACAGAAGTTAAGAGATAAAAAATGATGTGAAACAAGGAATCAATATGTCGTGTTTAGTTTAAAAAGCATAAAGCATCAGTAGCAATGTCTTTATTTAGAAAATATACTGAGAACACCAAGAACTGTCCACAAATTTTAAATCTAGATTTCTTATTTGGGTTCAAACCGTGTTGGCAGGTTTTTGGAATACAGTTGATATATATATATATATATATATATATATATGTATATTAAATGAAACAAAATAACTACTGGAATGACAAAGTTACATACCCAGATTTGTACGCTCTCGTAAAGTGTGAAAAGTGTGAAAAGCTCCCCAGCAGGTGCTGAGCGCTGCTGCTCCTCCAGCTACAGTGCGAAGGATCACATGCTGCTGCTTTTTGTTTTATTATTTCCTGTTTCTGAGTGAA
>NC_051437.1:6569783-6637724 GCF_001649575.2 Kryptolebias marmoratus | reverse complement strand
GGTCAGGGATCAGCTCTATGGGCTTTAAGGTGACATTTTTTTAAGCTAATTTCAGCTTTTTTCTTTTTGTTGTTTCTGCTTCTTTCAGCTAATTTTGGCTTTGTTCTTCTCATTTTCAGCTACTTTCAGCTAACTTTAGCTTTTTCAACTAATTTCTGCTTCTTTCAGCTTTTGTTCTTCTATCTTATGCAAATCTTCTTCAAATTAGCTTCTGTTTCACTTTTTGCGTTTTCATTAAACTTCAGCTGTTCAGCATATCTTCAGCCGCTTTCAGCAAAATTATTCAGCAAAAACAGCATTCACACTGCATTTTTGCAGGAAATGCAACTTCTCTAGTTTAGGTTTGTTTTTGTCTTCAAATCAGAGTCTTTCGTATTTTACAGCGTGCATGATTCAGACATGAGGAGCGTGTCTTTAAAACATCATGTTGGACTTTTTCCATGGTATTTGGACCTCCAGGACAATATGACAGGATGGCATTTGTCCAATCAAACTTGTCCCACTCTTCTACACAAAATTGCTTTAGTTCATTGAGGCTAGAGAACATTTCCTGAAGCACAGCTCTCTTTAAAAACCAAAACAACACGTCAGTCTGGCTGAAGTCAGGACCCTGCAGCTCTGACACGGTCAGGACCCAGTTTGAAGAAGTTTTCTGTTGGACAGACGTCCTCTCCTTTGTCTTTGGTCCACAGAGCTCACTGCAAGGTGTCCAGGACCTGCAGCTACAAAACAAGCCCAAATCACCACCCCACTACCGTGCCTGACAGTTAGTATGAGACTATTTGGGTTTTTTTTTAACAATGTGACACTTCAGTGTGGCCTCATTTGTCCAAATTACATGTTCATAAAAATGTTGTGATTTGTGCAGACTGAACTTTGCAAACCCAGCCTGTACGAACAGTCCTTTGTCTGGCAAACATCACAGGCTGCTTGTCTTTTTCTGATTTCACTTTCAGAACATTTCATCTGAAGCCTGGTAAGATCAGAGGTAATGTGCTAGTATTTTTTTTTTACACAGCTTTACACAATTTGAATAAAGGATTAACTCGTTTTCAGTTTTATTTCACATTTGAATACTCTTTCTCACAGAAAGATGGACTGAATCTTTGGAAAATAAGTTTTCTCTAGGTAATTGGCAGCAGTCTTTTCTCAGGAAACATTCCTGATGCGTTTTGTTGATAATGTGAAGCTTGGATACTTTTTAAAATTAAATTAATTCTTTATAAAAGCTTTGTTGGTGAATTTTCATTTTGCTGCAATTTTTCTGTGCATTTAATACGCGAAAGAACGCCTTTAATCTGAAAGGATGGAACCGGATGCTGCGTCTCACCCGGCTCTTGTTCTGAAGGGACAAAACCGGAAGTATTTTGAACGACGCGGAACAGCGTGTATTTATTTTAATATTTAAAATTAGAAGGGCTTTTTTAAATTATAAGACAATTCAACACACCAATAAGTTAAAACACTGATAAAAAAGATAAAACTAGTTATTATTTGATATATTTTAGTGCCTCACTTTAAACGGGTTTATCGTAAATGTTAGCTAGCGGCTTCGACCGTCAGAAACTTTCCGATAACATTTGTTTTCCACTACTGTCCGGTGTTTATCATGAATAAATCCACCGGTTTGGACGCTGCTGGTGAACCTGCAGAGCCGACATGTGACTCAGACAAATGTTACATTTGTTTGAGTCTTATTAAAAACCAAACTGTGGGCTCGTTGGACAAATGTCTGCACGTCTTCTGTCTCCAGTGTATTCTCCAGTGGTCCCAGGTAAACAGACTTCATCTTTCTCTGCTTCTTCTTTTTTTCCAGTTTTAAGGCTCCAGATGACAGTTCAGACAGTGTTTTGTAGTTTTAATCTGCTGTCTGACTCAGAAAAACATCAAACTCTAATTTAAAAGGTTGTGTGGAGTTGGGCCTGTCACATTTTTTAACCATCTAGTAGTCAAAACAATCATGATGAATTAAAAATAAAGGAGATTTGCTTGAACCAGAACTAAAAGATAACATTAGTTGCACGTGCATGCTGTATATTAACTTGTTTTAAACCCCCTTTCTCCCCACAATTTGTTCAACAGGTTATAAAACATTAGATACTCTATACTGCCAAAAGTATTCACTCTTCTCCCTTCACACATATGAACTTTAGTGACATCCCATTCTTAATCCATAGGGTTTAATATGATGTTGGTCCATTCTTTGCAGCTATAAGAGCCTCAACTCTTCTGGGAAGACTTTCCACAGGTTTAGGAGTGTTTATGGGAAGTTTCGACCGTTCTTCCAGAAGCTCATCTGTGAGGTCAGACACTGATGTTGGACAGAAGGCCTGTCTCACAGTCTCTGCTCTAATTCATCCCAAAGGTGTTCTGTCAGGTTGAGGTCAGGACTCTGTGCAGGTCAGTCAAGTTCTTCCTCACCAAACTCCCTCATCCATGTCTTTATGGACCTTGCTTTGTGCTCTGGTGCTCAGTCATGTTGGAACATGAAGGGGTCGTCCCCAAACTGTTCCCACAAAGTTTGGAGCATGAAATTGTCCACAATGTCTCTGTATGCTGAAGCATTAAGAGTTCCTTTCACTGGGACTAATTCCTGAAAACCAAGCCCACATCATAATCCTCCCTCTACCAAACTTTACACTTGGAACATTGCAGTCAGACAAGAACTGTTCTCCTGACAGCAGCTAAACTCAGACTCATCCATCAGATTGTCAGACAGAGCAGCGTGATTCTTCTCCAGAGGACACGTCTCCTCTGCTCTAGAGTCCAGTGGCGGCTGCTTCACTCCTCTGTGTCTGACTCTTTGCACTTGGTGATGGAAGGTTTGGATGCAGCTGCTCAGCCATAGAAACTCATTCCATGAAGCTCTCTGCTCTGTTCTGGAGCTGATCTGAAGGCCACATGAAGTTTGGAGGTCTGTAGCTGTTGACTCTGCAGAACGTTGGTGACCTCTGTGCTCCATGAGCCTCAGCATCCTCTGAGCCCACTCTGTGGTTTTACGTGGCTGACCACTTCATGGTCAAGTTGCTGTTGTTCCAAATCTCTTCCACTTTGTTAGAATCCCACTAACAGCTGACTGTGGAATATTTAGTAGAGAGGAAGTTTCACGACTGGACTTATTATACAGGGATCATCCTATCACCCATTCTTCCACTAATGTTTGTAGAAGCAGTCTGCATGCCCAGGGGCTTGATTTTATACACCTGTGGCCATGGAACTGATTGGAACACCTGAATTAAATGATTTTGATGGGTGAGGGAATACAATGGACAATAATTTCCCTTGTTTTGTTTGACCTGTTCAGACAGCCAACACCTGCCCGGTGGATCGGATCAGTTTTGCTTTCATCCATCAGCGGCGGAGTCCTGCGGGGGTCGTTCAGAAACAGGTGTGTTGGTACGGTCTCTCTGAAACGATGGTTTTAGGCTCGTATGTGCAGACCGTGTGTGTTGCTGCTGCTGCAGATCAGAGTGACGCCAGAGAGGAAGGATGGAGACGATGAAGAGGAGGGTGTCAGCCCAGTTATCTGCGAGGAGTGTGGACGCAGCGACCGCAGACACCGGCTGCTGCTCTGCGCACGCTGTGACTCCGGGTCAGTCTTTGTGCTGCTCTGTTCATCTTTTCTTTGTTGGGTATCGAGTTTACTGCACGTGCACAGAGTCTCAGTTGGCGGTGATGTTCCAGGTTTCACGTTGACTGCTTGACGCTGTCACTAAACTCCGTCCCTGAAGGAGACTGGACTTGTCCTGAGTGTGTGATCAGTAACACAGGTAAGGCTGGGGAATTATCTCATCTCTTGGACACATTTTTTTGTCACTTGATGGAACAAAAAATAACGTTGGAATAATCTAAGATAAGGGAAAAAGCTCCTGCATTTTGATGTATGAACCGTATAAACCACGAAGAGACTCAAGATATAAGAGAAATGTTAAAGCCACTATCAGTGACTCGTTAGGGTCACCATGGTAACCTGTGTGTGTCACTCCCTGGATGCCAAGTTAACAAGAAACAGACTGAAAATTAAGCCTCAAACAAACAGTCGCTGTGCGAAAACTAGAAGATCTTACTAGATCTTAAAACTTCTTAAACAGTGGGTTGTAGAGGACTCTGATGGTCACACATGCATTTCTATGTCCCTGCAGTGCTTTATGTATGAGATATGTGGCAAGTTAAAAACACCCTTCACTTGCAGTTTTGAAGCAAATATGTTGAGTTAAAATATTCCTGAGACTATGGAAGCTTGTGCGTGCATAGTGTGCAGTCTGGGGGGGGGGTTGAGAGAAAACCAACACTCCTATAGCAGTGAGAGACACACTGGATGAGAGACGACAGAAATGCCTACACTTTGATGTAAATAAATAAAATAGGCATTGAGTTGTGAGAGTAAGTAAGTAAGATTTTTTAGAGACAAATCCAACACATTTTGAATTTTTTAAATCGGTCTTCTGGTTACCAATTTATTGTTTAAAAAAGATCATCAGAGTCGGTCTAAATTAAAACAGTTCTTAAATAGGCAGCAATAGGAAGTCCTGTATTTAATTTTCTGCAGCTTCCTGTTCTCACACCAGGCTGAAGCTGAGGAATCGCTCTGATTGGCTGGAAATGTTCAGATTATTCCTTCATGGTTAACACGAAAGTGCCAGCTCCCACTTGCAGATATTTTAATGGAGGTTACAAAATGTTTTATTTGGTCTGAGTTAAGAAACGAATGAATGAATTAGCTCGATCATATCCCGACCCGGTTAGCTACGGCGCTGCCGTGCATCGTTTATTTAACATATAGAGGAGGAATGGGTCGGGAGGGGACAGGTGGTCTTGCTACTCTCAGTTGAACAATCTGTGGAAAAAAAAAAATCTGTAAATATCATAAAACCTAAACTGTGAGTGTGTGAAAAACCATACAGGATATAGAAAAAGGCCAGTTTAGACATGTAAAGTTCATAATTCTGTGACCCATTTAAACTTTGAATGATGTTTCTACAATGAAGTATATCAGAGCTGTAGAGCTCCACAACAAGCTGGGTTTTCTCATGCAAGATCCCATTAAACTCCATTATTTTTGTCACCGTTTTTTGTGAATTTTGTCTGACATACGGCCAGCGAAGATCACAGCACGCCTCTCCAGATTGTGTATAATTTCATTTCAAAGCTGTGGGATGAGATACAGGACAAAGAATTTGAACAGAATAGTAATGAGGGGGCTTCAGTGCTTATGCGTTGGCACTTTAAATATTGATAAATGATGCTTAACTTATAAGAACAACAACGGGTGTCACATTCAGTCAGGTTCACCACCTCATCATGCTGAGTTTTAACTAATCACTTTTAAAACTCAAGGTTAGTTAGTTCTGCATCTTTTGCTCGCTACAAACTGGTAGATGATGTGAATGTTTGGTGTGTTGGTGGCAACAGAGATTACGTTTACAGTCTTAATTCATCTAAGCGTTGTTGCTAAAACCTACAAATGCTGGTTAGAAAACTTGACTTTTTCCTCTTTTTTTGCCATTTAATTTAACAAATGTGGTGGATTGATTGAGAAGAACTCATGAGCTGCATACTGCAAAAGTTTGTAGAAAAAAAAACAAAAAGTAAACCTAATAAATCTTGACAGCTGTGCAGACAGCACCTTGTAGGAAGGACATATTAAACATGAAGCAACCAGAACATAAATGTTTCCTGTTGTAGCCAGGAACCATTTGTTCAAACTGCAGAATCATTTTTAAATCCCTCCAAAAAAAAAAACCAAATGTCAATAAAAAGCTGCTAAAAATGAATAGTTGCTCAGGTTGGAGAAACTGTGTTTTTGTTACACCTCCACGCAGAGGGCTTCGGGTCGGAGGAGGAGGAGATCAGCAATGGAGAGCTGACGGAACTCCTCGCCGAGGTCGATCGGACGTCGTCTCCCAGAGGTCGCCTCCGAGCCTCCACCCTGAACCGCCCCGGCGGCCTCACCCAACCACGGCGGAGCTCCAGGATCCAGAGCCGAGGAGGCGGCGGTCCGCGCTCCCGCCCTCAGACTTGTCGGGTCAGTTTAACATCGCAAAGTACCGAGTGTCGGTTCATCAGGTGGCGGCGTTATTTGTCAAAAACCAACAAAACCCCAGAATATTTCTGGTTGTGGAATGAAAGAAAGTATGATTTATATTGATGTAGAGTCGGTAAAATAATCCCTGGATGTAAACAGAGTCAGAGGGAGAACGATGGCATCAGAGACACCAGGTCGAAAGTGAAAAGGGTAAAGTTCCTCTGCTTAGAGGCTGTGAGCACGAGACTGGACAGAAGTGGAGTCATTTTGGGCGAGTTAATCGAGCAGTGGAGAGCGTTAAAGCAAAGGTTTGGCGCTAAGATCAGATGAAACGAGCTGAGCTGAGATATTCCAAGAGAGTTTCCAGAACTGAAGCCTAAGTTTGAGCTGCGGTTCAAGCTCAATGTGTTCTCTGTAGGTCTAATGCAGCGGCCCCCGCTCTTTTTGGTTCCACGGACTGGTTCATTATCAGATATCAGATAAATACAACAAGTAACGAGACGGTCCCATCTAGGGCTTATAAAGACGTTTGTTTTTTACTCCTTTTTCCAGCTTGTTGGTTTGTTTTTAGCGGTAACGGATCACGTGACCTAGATAAGCGTTCTGACACGCATCAAGAGTGAGTCAGAGACGGATGTAGTGGAGAGAATCCGGTCAGTTTTTCAAAATAAATGTTGTTCAGACTCCGAAAATAAAAAAACGGAAATACTGTGAGTTAATTATTGTTTCTCTGCGGCCCGGTACCAAATGACCCACAGACCGGTACCGGTCCGCGGCCCAGAGGTTGGGGACCTCTGGTCTAAAGGAAAGACTCAGTATTCCTGCAAGGAATGCATATCGCCCGCCGCCTTTCATGTTTTAAACTAAGATCATCTTAAGTTGAGTAATGACAGGGTTGTAGCCACTTTGGTCAAACTTTGATGTTTGCACACTGTTTGGTGAGATCTCCCACGACCTGTCAGCGCTCGGAGCCCGTGTGTTGTTTCTCTGTTTGCTAAGGTCAATTAACTGAGGCGGCCATCTTGATTTGGATGAACTCCTAAAGGTAATCGGTTGACGGCGTACATCCAATGATAGCTTTCTGAGAATTAATTTCAAATCTGTCCGCGAGATATTATTGCTGACACTGCAGACTAAAGCGCATGTACACACACACACGCAGAGGCTAAAACATTATTTGTTGCCTTCTTCAGCAGCGGGAGACGATTTAATCACCATTACTACACATGTAACCTTACGCACGCTGCTGTCTCGTCTTTCGAGGTACCACAGAAAGTTTCTTTAAGCAGTCAGACTCAGGAAACGAGCACATCCTCTGCGCTGTCTGTAAGATACGTACAGGTTATGCAGAGCAGTCATGTTACTGTAAAAGCATCGGTGTGGCATATAACCACACTTCCTGCTTGGGTTGTTTGTGTCATAACACCTCAAGCGTTGGCAGTTAACGAATAGACGAAAACCTCCTTATCAGGCTCATCTCTGTTGGCGGTCTGCATGCTGACACATCGGACCCATCGCTAACCTCTGCTCCGTGTTCTCCGGTTCCAATCAGAGGGCTCGTTTCAGGCTGTCTGTGTTGTTTTTTTTTAAAAAGCTGCTGCCGAGGCGCATCAATCTGAGGTGAAATCTTTACCGTGTTCCGGTTTATGTGGATGATGCTGTGTGCAAACGCTCCCACACAGCTAAATGACAAAACTAAACGGATTAGTTTGCATCTGTTTTTTGGGTTTTTTTTCCAGCGTGTTCCAAAATACCTTCTGCGGGCGTGGAGACCTACAGCTCCACCTGGGGAAGCTGCAGATCTTCGTGACACCAGCAGTGCTTCAGTCGGTGAGGGACTTTGAACGACCGTCTCCGCGACGTTTTGACTCTGTTTGAGGACAAAGATCCCGTCTGTTCGCTTCGCAAGATTAAAAACAAGAAAAAGAAGGAAGCGAGCATCTTGAAACCTCAGCGAACTGAGTGGATTCTGGGAAATTTCACCTCTTCAGGTTCGCCTCAGTGCTGCTGTCAGGACTGACCACAAGGTGGCAGTGTTGCACCAGCTCAGTGAATGTAGACACTGGAGCCTGTTGGTGGCTCTTTTAGCAGCACAGTTGGTTTCCTTTTGTAAGTTGTTTTTGTTTACAGTTTTAGAACATAATCTTGGCATTATTGTGTACTTTGTTTGGTCTAAAATAAAAGATAAATAAATAAATAATGACTCTTCTCATTCTTCTGTGGTTCTCAGCTTCCACGTGTTTCTGGTTTTTATGTAAATGACCAGGTGATCCCTTCACTTTTGCACACAGGAAGTGAAATTAAAATGTTTTTATCCATCAATCTAACCATCTCCCATTTATCCATGGGTGGATCGTGGAGGCAGCAGGTCCAGGAGGGAAACCCAGACCTTCCTCTTTCCGGAGACACTCTCCAGCTCCTCCTCGGGGCTCCCAAGGCATTCCCCAGCCAGAGAGGATTCAAACTCCCTCAATAGAGTCCTGGTTCTTTCTCTGATTCTCCTCCAAATCCTCACATTGCTGTCTGAAGTGTCTCAGCTGAAAAGCAACATTAAATAATATTTATATGAGCAGTCTGTCACAAAGGATGCAGAACTTTGCAGAAAACCTGGGCTGTCTTTGCATGATCTGAAATCCTTAAAAAAATCTAAAAAAGCTGACAGTTGAGGACAAGATCTGTCGCAGGTACATGGTATATAAAAGTCAGGCACTGAAGGAACAAACTAAATTAGAAAAAACGTCCTTTAGTTCTGAAAAATTTCATTAAAATCTGTCCTCTGGTTCATGAGATATTTTGCTAACACTACATATAAATGACATATTATTGCTCTTTCACCTCTGGCAGCAGGCCATATTAATTCTAATTAAGAAATGTTGCTTTACTCTAAGAAAACAAGAACAACTTGCTCTCTAGAAGTAGTGAATGATAAAGTCAAGGGGGGCTTTAGACTTTTGCACAGTCCTGTTCAGCTTACAGATGAAACTTTTCTTTTCAAACTCTACTTCTAGGACCCCAGTGGTCTCTGGCTCCCTTAGAGGTACTTGGAGAAAAGAAATTGCTTTCAAATAAGACTGTGGCTCCAAACAAACTCCTGGATTTAGGGTCCAGTGGAGAATATTTCAGGAATCTCACTGAGTCAAGGTCGGTACGTCGAAATGTGATCAGTAGCTCAAGTTAATCCTAAAAGTTGACATCCAAGGCATCAAGGATGTGCAAATAAGAGAGTTTAAAGCACATCCTTCTCAAGTTTTTGTATGTTCTCACAACTAGTGAAGTGAATTGAAGTGAGATTTATTTCTATAGCACTTTTCAGCAACAAGGTGATCCAAAGTGCTTTACAACAGAAACAAAAACAGAATCTGTACATAATGAAACACACACAAAAAAACATAAATCATGTATAATCTAAATGAATCATGTACAATCTAAATAGAATAGGATAATATAAATAAAATGAAAGCAGACATATCTAAGCATGAGCTGAGACAGTCAAAATTAGATCCTTTAGTTAATACACAAACCTTACTTTTTTAGGTGAAATGCTTTTAAAATCTCCCACTTTAAATTGTGAAAACACTGACTGCTGGAGATGGACACCAGCTGCCCTGTGACCCTGAAATAAAAAGCAGATAAAAGCCAGTCCTTCTTTATAAAAATGGGAGCCACCAACCCAGTCTGCCCCTCCTCAGGTCTTGTCCCAGTACTCCATGTGACATTGATGAAACAAGTCAGCCGGCTTTTTAACTGCTTTGGTGACCTCTGCTGCGGTAATGGATTCATCTTCCCCCTGAGTCTTAAGACTCTTCCTCAAAGGTGAATGATGACCAGATTAAAGACCCTCGAAGTGCGGTTCAGTGCATTCCAGTCTCCACCCAAGCCAAGCACAGCTTGGAACAGAACAGAAGTCCTTCTCCATCGCCTCTCCAAATTTCTCCCATGCCTTATTTTTGCATCCGCAGCCTCAGAGGCCTCAGTCGTTCTGGCCAACCCTGCCAAGTCCAGAAGTCCTCCAACAGAGTTTCAGTTGCCACCATGATGGGGCACCAATGACCTTCAGGCCACAGCTCCTGGAAGCCGAATCTGCAATAGCAATCCTGAGCTTTACCAATTGGAATTCCATGTCCCCAACCTTCCCCGGACATGTGGAAAAACTCTTCTGGAAGCCTTACAGACAAGGGTTTTCACCAAGTTCACCTTCATTATTCGTCTGGCTTTTCCACGTCTGTCCAGCAGCCTCCCCTGCCTCCAGATCCAACTCACCAGCAGGTGGGGATCAGCTGACAGGTAATGACAACATATATATTGTTGCACTAATATGTGTTCCCTCTACAGACACAGAAAAGACCAATCTCAGTTGTTTAGGTCTTCTTCCCCATGATGTAGACAAGGGCTGGGCAACCCTGGTCCATGACGGCCACCATCCTGCATGTTTTACTTGTTTCTCTGCTCCAACACACCTGGTTTAAATCAATGGGGGATTTAGAGGCTTCTGCAGAACATGAAGAGGTGATTTGACCACTGAATCAGGTGTGTTGGAGCAGAGAAACAAGGAAAACATGCAGGATAGTGGCCCTCCAGGACCAGGGTTGCCCACCCCTGATGTAGTCTTTTCCTCTGGTAACAGATACTCTAGACTGTTTTGTAACATAATCCAACATAGATAATACTTGAAAGCTTTTAGCTTTTGTGAATAATTAAAAAACAAATAGAGGAGATGTAGTTCTGTAACAGAGCTTACAATATTTAGACTCACGAGGGACGTGAGAGAGGCACTCTGGTTGGGAAAAGTGGTTAATGAACGTTGGCAGGGCTGCTGAATAAGTCAGCGGCGATCTTCCAGTGAGAGCAAACCGCTTCTGACAACGTCTCAGACCCTAAAAAGGTCGCGTGTCGAGCGCCTTCAGGATGTGACCCAGTATGCAGATTGTAATTTACTGAAATAAGTGTCCTTAATGCATTATGCTGCATTATTGTGTTAATTTAATTCCTATTCATTTCTGCTTAAAAGTTAATTTATTGTAATTATTTAAATCCACTGGTGTCATACATCTATTTAGGTGTGTGTTTCTTTGGGGAACAAATAAAGCCAACTGAAGTAAACCCTGAAAGAACGAGTCCTTTTGTCCTCATGATCTTTGGTTCTTTGTGTTTTTATTCTGTAGACTGAGTTATCTGCTCCTCTTCACTCACCTGTCCCTTATTTGCTCTCAGCTCAGCTGCTTCTACTCCCAGTTCAGTTTTTTTTGTCCTTTGTTCCTGGTTTAGCGTTTGAGTATTATAATGACCTTCCTAGTTTCTGTTATTAGTTATTTGATGCCTCATCGGCTTTTTGTTTTTATTAAAGTTTTGCTTTTTTTTTCAGTTCCAGTCTGCCATTGCATTGAGCCTGCCCTCTGGGTACTCTCACCGCTCCAGACCTGACAGAAAGACGGAAACTCTCATGGAGCCAGCTGACTTCTCCTGTTGTGGAGACAGGAGGTGCCAGGCTGTTGTGGCTGTGTATGGTTCTTCCACATGCTACCGAAGCCACTGATTGTTCCATGAATAAATTGGTAAATTGCCAATATCTTCAGGCTTGAATCATCCAGTCTAATAAATGATACATAACAGGAGTCAATAGCAAAATAAGCTGTTTCCACAACCACACCCCCATTGACTGGCCGTGCCTGGACCCTGCCTCCATTCTTGTTCTGCGCTGGGAGGTAGAAGAATATATGTTCATTTTTCAAATCCACTGCCAGGCCTTCAGATGTGAGTAGGAGCTTGTTTGTTCCTAGTTTAAATAATGACTTTGCTGTCCAAGCCTCATACTCATTTTACCGGATATGAAGACTAACTTAGAGACTATCAAGTTCTAATCGAGGCAATACAACTTAGCTTCAGCCTAGCCACTCTAAGCAACACTGGTCTTGCCTTCATCGGCTCCATTGACACGGTTCAGACTCCCCGGCTGCTGCTCCTCTTTGCTCTTCCTCCCATGCCCCTGCACCAGCCCCCATGAGCCTCCCAGCTGTGCTACCAGACGACGATGTCTCCAGTCTGCAGGAGTACCACAGAGGACATCTCTCTCCGGTCTTCAAGAGGGTCCCTGAAGGCGCCTCTCTTTTTCCAGTCAACGAGGGGGTCTCGGAGGACGCCTCTCGGCCAAGGTCCTGTTCCCGAGTGCGAGGAGGTCCAGAAGAACATCTCTACTCTAGCTTCAATTCCCGAGTTTGAGTCGGTCCAGGCAGGCGTCTCTCCTCCAAAGCTTGAGTCCAGTGGCTCCAGAAGGATGACCCTTCACCAGCCCTTCTTCCTGTCCTGGAGGGGGTCCACCTCTCAGCCACCATCGGTCTTAAGTGTAGTTTTTTCAATTGTTCAGTTGATTAACTGTTTTTGTATTTTTTAAAGTGAAAGTTTAACTCTTTTGAAGTGGAGCTCTGTGACAAATTTATAAACAATTCTTATCTAACCTCTTGTCGATTTGTAGCTCTGTGAGTGACCTCAGATTGGAGGAACGGGGTTTACTCCTGTCATCTCTGCACAGTTAAGAACAGGAGCTGGGGTCGCTGATACCAGAACCTCCCTCTCACAGTAAAACGGCTCCAGGCTTCAAAATCTTTGAACAATTCATTCAAATGCTATTTTACAAAAGTTGACTTTGTGGAGCGATTAAGAAGCTTACAGGTATTCTGAGCGGGGCCATATTTTAAAGATTTCTTCTGCCTTAAAACAGCTCCAATATCTAAAGTGGTTTGTTCAGATACTATTTTATGAAACTTAATTTCCCATTACACAATTATTTTGAAATATAATAACATTCTTGCTGAAACTGAACCCAGGCTGCACCATGACTATCTGCTGCTGCCACTACATTTATTTGCAAATAACCATATAAGGCTAAATATACGTGACGTAAAGGTTTATAAAATAGCGTTTGCATCCATTGCTACAAATGTTTCTGAGATTGGCGTTGTTTTGAGACAATATAAATCAGCTTTGGTCTTGGCCTTATTTGGACTACCTGTTGAATTACCAATTTAGTCAAACTTAAGCTCTGTTGACCAATACTGGGGTCATTCAAAGAGCTACAGTATCTACAACAGGTGAGATAATAATCACTCCTAACCTTTCTGCAGAAACCCTTTAAAAGATCTGAATTATCCCCCCTGGAAGAAGTCTGTCTAAGCCACATCTGAAAACTGCTGAGCACTGCAGTACACGGCTGAAATAAATGTTTTAGATGGTTTTGGATTCTAACTGAGCTGAGGGACAAAAAGAAATGCATGCATAGTATAACAGTGATGTGAATTGCACAGGTCTCCTTGGAAGTGGCTCGGTGCTTTGCACCTGCAGTCAAAAGGGAAAACATAATGTGTAAACTCAGCAGTACGACTTGCAGCTCCCTCCAGCAGACTAAATAGGGTAGCAAAAGTAGGTCACCATCCAAGACCTACACTTTTTTTTTCCCCACAATGATTCCGTGTTGCAGGGGTGCTTGTGTCTGTTAGGGGAGGGCTTTAGATGGAAGCCAATATGGGAATCAACGGCCTCCTCACTCTCTGCACAAAGATAAAAAAGAGTCACTCCTGCTAAGGGTTTATTTCTCACTGTCAGAGTCATAAAGCCAACAATGACTAGACTTAACTTCATATTTAGCAGGAAATAGACAAAAAACAGACAGCGAATGTATCCAACTTCTGAACTGAGCAGTGATAACCTGAAGCAGTTGGAAAAATGTCCATCATTTGACCTAAACAGTCACATATGGAAGCATACAACACACTGGACCTGCTTTGTTGTTTTTTTAAGACACTTATATCGACAACAGATAATGGTCACAATCTTCTAGAAATGATAATGAAAGTTACAGGTATGAGACAGTAATCAGCTTTACAGCCAAGTAGTTTTTGAGCCGCATGTATTGTTTCACATTTCTTATTCTGTCGAGTTCAGCTTGTAGCCTCGGCAGAAATGGCAACCTCTCCATTTTGTGGCTTCCCTCGACCATTTCCAACCAAGCTTCAACTTTCTGTGGGTCAAGTTGAAGCCGCTTTCGAGTGGTTGCTTTTTTTTTTTTTTGGCTGCAGCATTGAGGATGTTGAGTAAATATTTGTCACTCATCGTCAACCCATCAGCAGCGTCTCCCAACAATAGTCACAAAGTGGGCTGTTGTTATTTAAGACCAAAGATCAGTTCTGTGTTGTTTTTTTTTCCCAACCTCCTTCCAAAAGGTTTTAATTTTGGACCTGCTTTTTATTATTCAGCCCAAGATTACAGGGGTGGAACTCACTAATCAGATAATCAGACATTTTTAGATTGATAAGACCTGGAGCAAGTAGTAATTATTTAATGTATTTTTCAGTAATCCAAACTCAAATTGTACAATGTTGATTATATTGGCAAAACATGTCACAAATATCCAGTTTTTATTGTTTATTTGTCCAATGTGACAAACATACATGGGGTTTTCTTACAAAGAATTAATTTGCCAAACAATTGGCAAAACGATTTAGATACCAATTCACACACTTAAGTAAGGTAACAACAACAATAATACAAAAAAGGAAATGGAATATTGTAAAATGATCATCAGTGTCTAATAGCAAAAATACAATAAAATGAAAACTTATTAAATCTTCTCTTCCAAACAGCTTATTTTGCTATTGACTCCTGTTAGGTATAATTTATTAGACTGGATGATTCAAGCCTGAAGATATTGGCAATTTATCAATTTATTCATGGAACAATCAGTGGCTTTGGTAGCATGTGGAAGAACCATACACAGCCACAACAGCCTGGTACCTCCTCCTCATGCTGCTCACCGGCATCCCATCCGATCGGTTGAGATCAGGACTGCAGGCAGGTCAATCCATCCCCTATCAAAATCTGGAGGTAGTCTCTGAAAAATCCCGCCCTATGGGGGCCGAGCGTTGTCATCTTGGAGGATTGAGTTTGGACCCAGACTCTGGAGATATGGGATTGCCACTGGATGCTCCCACGTGGTCTGCACCTGGCCTACCAGGAGCTCAGAACAAGAGACAATAGCAGAATAAGCTGTTTGGCACTGGCAGAGCAGATTTGGTAAGTTTTTCATAGGGGCAACCCACATAATCAACTCTTCTGCTCAACCCCCAAATGCATTTTCCTACCAGAAGTAGCATTGTTTAAGGTGAAATAAACAGGCTTTCCAACAGTATAAGATTTGTTGTCAAGAAGAATTCTTACAACAAAGAAGTAATGGACCAAACACAGGTCCAAGTTGTATAACTTTATACTTCTTCCTCTATTTGCTTGAATAGAAAGCAGCAGGACTTTCAGTTAAAGCACCTTGAATTGCTATATGAGAGAATCTGCATTTTTACAACGTACTGTACATATTACATATACTTTTACTACTATTCATGGCCAAGTCAAGCCAGTTTCTAGATTAATGGCCGATTTTGTTCTAGGTATTGATTTGATCCCAGTCCTGTCAGAGCAGGCTCTAAAACTGGTCAAAAAGAAAGTTAGTATTATCTCCTGCACATCTTCAGCTCATTTAGTTTGCTGGCTGTGATTTAGATTGTATTTAGATTATTTACAATAAATTACTTCATTTCTGTTATCTCGTCACTTCCTGTGTTATTAGAGGGGTTCCTCACTGGTCTTTTTTTTTTTTTTTTTTTTTTTGCTTTGCTGGAATTGTTTTTGAATTTTAACTATGAAAAAAAAATATGAAGAGAGCAGTTTGATTAACTTTAAGGTTTAAGGATTAGCTTTTGTCCTGATTTAATAGAAATTAGAGTAAGAAAAAAAGTTGAATCCGTTTGATGAAGTTTCTTTTCTTGGCTGTTTTCATTCAAACGAGTTGAGGCGTGACGTCAGCATTTCGCCATGCTGCCTTCAGGTGCTGTCTGAAACGGCGACGCTGAATTAAAAAAAACGAAACAACTTAAAAACAGCACAGAAACGGATTAATACATTCATTTATTTTGACTTAGAAAAGCTGATTTTTTAATAAAAGCAGAAAGAAGACATGCTCATAAATGTATTTTTGTGACATAATGCTTGGTTAACCTAGATGTTGTCACAAGAAAACAGTATAAAACAAAAGGAGTACTTATCATAAATTAGAAAAGTCATAGGTCGAGCTGAAAATGTCCCATTAAGGAACATCCATCACAGATAAGTTATTGATCAATCTTATCGATCACCTCTGAGTCTTGTGACACTGATAATAAATAATAAAACCAGGTGAACACATGAGACACACATTTATGCACTATTATCATTTCATGGTCTCAAGAGAAAAAAAGGGTTTTATCAAGATAATGAGATCAAATTGAATTAGTTCGTTGTTTTCTGTTTAGAGTTTCTTCATACTCTTTCTACACACTTTATGCTGTTTTAACCCGCGTTATATCGAAACCTTCAGCTTGATCTGAAATAGTGTGCGATGACTTCAGATATTTGTAACTTTGATACTTTAGATGATTTAACTTTATCTACAAAGATTTTCCCCATAGAAAAACATTAGAACCTCTTCAATTCCTTCAAAAACTTTGTTCTCTTTTAAATCTACTTCAGCACATTTAAGCTATTTCTTTCTTCTTAAACTCATTTTAGCTTTTAGCTACTGCCTAGTTAACTTTAGCTTTTAGGTACAGTTTCGCTACATTTAGCTTTTAGCTACTGGATTGCTCATTTTTGCTTTTAGCTACAGCTTTGCTAATTGTAGCTTTTAGTTATGGGTTTAAAAAACAAAAAGTTTTATCGATCGTTTTGCAAATTTGAACTTTCAGCTATGGTTTTGCTAATTCTATCTTTTAGCTTAGGCTTGGATAGTTTTAGCCACTGTTGTGCTAACTTTAGCATTTAGTTGCATCTTCGCTAACTTTACTTTTTAGCTTCTGTTTTATGCATTTTAGATTTTAGCTCAGGCTTTGCTAGTTTTAGCTTTTAGTCACTGTTTTTGCAATTTTAGCCTTTGTCTTAGGTTTTGCTAATTTAAGGTGTTTTATCCATTGTTTTACAAAATTTACCTTTTAGCTACTGTCTATGCAGTTTAGACTTTAGCTTAGGTTTTGTTCATTTTAGTTTTTAGCTTACGTTTTGCGAGTTTAAGGTTTTAGTCACAGCGTTTAGCCTCTGTTCTGCTTGTTTTACCTTTTATTACTCAGTTTCAGCTTCAACAAATGTTAGCAAAAATCATTCAGCGCTCAACATTTCCAGTTTTAACGCTGAATGTTTTATTTACTGTTTATGACGCAGGAACAGGCAGTTTATTTGACTTTATTTCCCCTGTAACATAGTAAAGTAAACACACTGCGTTGTTATAGTTTGTTTTTATTCTTTTTGCTATCTTAGATCTAACTACCCATGAAGAGGGGCGAGTGCGCCGAAGCATCTCTAACGCGAGCGGGGCTAGGCGGAGTTGTGAATTCCGAGCCCGTGGGGGAGGCTCTTGAACGCAGCAGAGGGTCCACGCTGAGCGGTTTCAAAGCGCGTCGGTCCGCCCAGAGCTCACACCGTACGGGTACTTTACCACAGGAGATGAGCCCCGGGTTTTAAAGCGCGAGGAAACTTCGGTCCGCTCCATGATGACGGTGGATTTTGAAGACTGCATCAAGGACTCTCCCCGCTTCAGGTAAGGAGGGCGGAGAGCGGCTCTGAAGTCTGATGATGTCTCAGAGAGTCCCCCGTTTGTCCTCTGACGCAGCTGGGACATGTTGTTTGTTTGTTTGTTTGTTTGTTTGTTTGTTTGTTGTGGGGTCAGATCTGTTTTTAGGTGTATGATCGATGAGCTACCAATACGATCTAAGATAAAACATTCATAAAAGCATAAATCTGTCCAAACTCTGTTGGACACAGTTATTGATTATTACTTACTGATCAGTAACTCTCATCATTATTGACTGAACTGCTTGGTATTCTGAAACAAAATGTAACTCAAGACCCTAAAAACAGCAAGTTTTTGTTCTGATAAACTGTAGAAACGTAGAAATAAAGACTAAACAGCTGCTGGTTTTCTTCCAGTCCACATTCTGCTACCTGATTAGTGATTATTGGTCACTGATCGGTGACCCAGAACGAGGGTTATGGGGTCGCAGCTTTGACATGAGGTCACTGTGGCTGGTCCAGTGATCAACAACTAAGCCACACCGGTGCATGTGGGCCTCACATCATGAATATGCTGCCACCATGACGCTGAAGCACCACAATCTTGCTGCGGAAGTTCTGCGCTCCCAACCATCATGGACCTGTCACACTCTATCATGGGTAATGGTAACCCTACAGAATATGGAGTTCTTGCCTCAAGATATCACAAATACTTTGCAAAAACCATCCTCGTACTGGTAGATTTATGACACTGTAGTGGGAACGTCGATCAGTGTGAGGGGGGGGCCTAATGAAAGGCTGAAATACCCACGCCACTTCTCACATTAATGACACGCAGAGAAGAATCATTCTTCTCCGTGGTCGGGTCGCAGGGGGCAACAGGTCCAGGAGGGAGACCCAGACCTCCCTCTCGCCAACGACACTCTCCAGCTCCTCCAAGGCGTTCCCAGGCCAGAGAGGATACATAATCCCTCCAGAGAGTTCTGGGTCTGTCCCAAGGTCTCTTCCCAGTGGGACATGCCCGAAAAACCTCCAAAGGGAGGCTTCCAGATGCCTGAACCACCTCAGCTGGTTCTTGAGTTTACCCAAGACAAACGGTTTTCCCCGTAGAAAACTCCACTGATCTACTCTGAGCTCCCCCCAGATGACACAGCTCCTCACCTTATCTCTAAGGCTGAGCCCGGCCACCCTACGAAGGAAGCTCATATCCAGGATCTCATTCTTTCAGTCATGATCCAAACCTCCTGACCATAGGTGAGGGTTGGAACGAAGATGGGTCAATAAATCGAGAGTTTTTCCTTTCGACTCAAGTCTGTCTTCACCACATCCATCCGGAGCAACTTCCTCATTACTGCAGACGAGGCCCCGATCCGTCGATCCATCTCCCGCTCCTTCCTACCATCACTCGTGAACAAGACTCCCAGGTATTTGAACTCCTCCATGTGAGGCAGGGACTCATTCCCGTTCCACCTGTTTCTGGTTGAGAACCATGGCCTCAGACTTAGAGGAGCTGACTCTCATCCCAACCGCTTCACACTCGGCTGCGAACCGTCCCAGTACACGCTGAAGGTCATGGCCTGAAGACGCTAAAAGAACCACATCATGCGTAAAAAAGCAGAGACGAGACCCCGAGGTTCCTGAACCAGACATCCTGCTCACCAGGACGGCGCCTTGAGATCCTGTCCGTGAACGCCACAAACAGGATCAGAGACAAGGGATCCTGCAGTCCCTTGTCACCGATCTGAACATCATTCTTAGCTTGATTAAACATTTTCTCAGGTATTGCTAGTTTTCCCCACATGATCAAAGCTTCAGGATCAGCATGAGTGACACAGGTGTAGAAAAAAAAAATAAGGGCCCTATTGTTGTTGTGGTTTCTAGGGCACGAAGCGATAGAGGGGCTGCTACATCATCGTTTCTCAGAGGTTATATATCTCATGGATGCATTGAATACAAAGTTGTTTTGTTATAAAAATCTGATTTAAAATAATCCAGAGTGGTGTAGACAGTGCTTTATATAAAAGGAAGGGAAGGGAAAAAGAAATGAATGAAAATGGCACAAAGCCACATTTCTGAAAGAACAGGAACCTGAAGTACTCTCGTGAAGAGTTTTCACGACTATTACGTTACTCTTCCACACTCGTGTCCTTCAGCAGATGAAACCTTGGCTTGGAAATCAAAGCCTTCCACACCTTAATAACCGCCGTCTGCAGCTGTGTCTCTCTCTCTCTTTCTCTCTCTCTTCCTTGTTTCATGCTGCAGCCGAGGCCGCGGCGAGACGCCTAAGGCATTCTCTGCAGCGCTGAGATCCCTCTCTGTCTGTGGGACACGATGTCGGGTGGATGGAGTTGTCTCTTATCTGTGAACATGGAATGAAACAGGCCTCCTCCTTCTCCTATTTTCACATTTTCCCCGTGGCCTGACGAAGAGTCCCCTGCGAGCGTCCCCTGCAGCCAGCAGCGAGCTCAGGCTGCCCGGGACGGGTAAAACGAGCAGAAGACATTCTGAAAAGTGACGAAGCAAACACGGTGAAAGCCTCTGATGAGGGTTTTTCGCGGCGCTGAACGTGTCGCGAGCGTCATGTAACGACCCTGGACGTGGAGGGCTGGGAGGAAGCAGGAAGAGTCAGAAACCGCCTGCTGATGGATCGCATTATTGATCGGACCGGCCCACTTTTTTTGTTGTTGTTGTTTTAGCTGAGCTCAAACATATTGGAGTGGGTTGTGGGCGGCTCTCTAAATGGCCTCATTTGGGAGAACTAGAGTTAAAGTCCGACAGGACTACGGCGAAGACCAAAGTGGATGACTGCCGCCTTAAAATGGCTTCAATTGCCAACATTTTTAATAATAATAATGTTTTTACCCGTGTGCCTTTGTGTTCATTAGGAAAATATCAGCACAAACTAGTGGCTGGATTTTAAATCAAACTCTCAGAAAGTAACCATTGGACGTACATCTACAAAGCATTCAAATCTGGAGTCAACCCTATTCAAGATGGCCGTTACAGCCGACTCACCTTAGGAAACACAATATGGCTATAACTCAGGCAATACTGCAAATACTGAGCTCAAATTTGCCGTGGTAGTAGCTGATTATTAGCCTGGTTAACCGCTGCAGGTAATGACGATGTTGAAAGTTGTCTGTTAGAAAATCTCTCATCCATCTCTCACAGTAATCACTGGCACCACGTCTACAAGTTATTAACTTTTGGAGTCACCCCGTTCAAGATGGCCGTCCCAGCCTACCAACCTTAGCCAACACAGTAAAGGCTAAGCCTCTGCCATTTTTTTTTTTTTTTTTTTACAAGTTTTCAGCTATAATTTAGTGTGGTGGTAGCTGAGAGTCATTCACAAGACATGCTCCAGCTGCCAACAGATCACTCAACATGTGACTGGATCATAAACTAAAACTCCATCATTTCTCATCATAAGATGATCTGAGGCTCGGCGGGCGATATGCATTCCTTCAAGGAATGCTAGGCAAGCCGTATAATTATGTGATTACGATAAAATCACCGCACTTCTCTAATTGGTCCATTTGGGAGTGGAGACTGTTGATGGACACGTTGGAGCTCTTATCTGTTACAAACATGAGCTGAAGCTCACCTACTTTGGTTCCCAGTCAGGTTTCAGTTTTCACTTTTGGCTCAGCTTCAGCCGGACAGGATGGTATTTGGACATCGTACCCCACTCACTCCTCCTCCTCCTCCTCCTCCTCCTCCTCCTCCTCCTCCTCATTGTTCTCCCTCTCTACTTTCCTTTCTCTTCCCCTTTCCTCACTCGTACCGTTTTGCTTGGCTCCAAACTTCTGGAGGAACGGGTTCATTCGTTTGGCTGTTTGTTAGACTGCGTTGAACCTTTTTTTTTTCCTTACCTGACCTGTGGCCTACATCTTCCTGCTCTGCAGGAAATCAAACCTACCGCTGATAGAGGCGGGACTTAAGTGAGTTTCCCTTGCAGTGAGGCAGAAGTATTTTACAGAAGCTTCCAAATGATTCAGTTTCCAGAGGAATAGACATTAGACATTGTTTCGATTTGAATCAAATTCTTAGAAAGTAATCATTAGATGTACATCTACAACTGAGTCAACCCGTATCACGATGGCTGCCACAGACAACTGACCGTTGGGATCACAAAAAAACAGCCAATTTTACAGATACTGGGCTCAAATTTGGTGTGGTAGTAGCTGAGAGTCATTAACAAAGTTTTTGACTTTATTAATCTAATTTTGCACATCTGATTAGCTTACTGGACACACACATCCAGTCAAAAGGATGTGACTTTCTCCTGAACAAACTGGGTTTAGTCTCTGGACATTGAGTCTCTGACTCAGACAGATGTGTCACTGCAGCCGGCGGTGGGCTGCACATCTGTCTTGGTATGCACTGATGACTCTGTTGCCCAAACTCTGTGTTAACCAGAGATCACACTTTGTTGAGGTTGATATGAACTAACAGAACCAGCAGAAGTCTTACATTTAGAAATAACTCACCCAATTTTTTTTTTTTTTACCGTGAGCCTTACGTTGTTTTGCTCTCATAGCCTCTGAAAGTCTGTGAAAGTGTCTGAGTTTGTCCAGTGTCCCGAGCTTCCTGTCCTTCATCAGAATCTGACTATTGTCCTTTGAGTTTGTCTCTTCAGCTGGGGGACAGACTTTCTTCTCTGTGTCCGAGTGGCCCCGGGGCAGAGGGGGTTCCCCCCATGACGACAGCTGGGGGCACAGAGAGTCACCCGGCAGAGCCAGAGAGCTTGGACAGACGGGGAGTCCAAGGCCACTGACCTGTGGTGCCCACTGGCTTTGATTGTCAGCCTTGTGAGAAAGTGGCTGGATCGGCTCAGATTCGACGGCTGGATGGATGAACGGATCAATTCTTGTCCCAAATTCACCTCTAAACGTCCAGCTCTGTGTTTTCCATATATCACAGAAATCAGAGGGCCCTTGGCTGCCTTCACTTCAATCGGGCTCATGACAAGAGCATGTGAGAGAGGCCTCGCAGTCTTCCTGTTGAGCTTCTGGAGTCGCGTTTGTCAGATGGTCTTTGTCTTTCTCGGACTTGTGGCGGCTCTGCATCTCCAGCTGCAGGGAGCTGGAAGGGATTTTCTTTTCTGAGGTCCTGTTGTTTCTGCTCTAATTCAGCTTGACCTCCTTCCAACTTGAATCTGTGTCAGTGACCCTACTGCTCAGCCGAGGGGGAGCTTTTCTCAGGACTGGGACTCCTTCCAGCCGACGGTGGGAAACGCTCCATCATATTGGCTTTCTCCCTTTTTTTTAATCTTTTTTATTTTTTTTATTGATTTACAGAATATAACCTTTTCTGACAAAGTGTCACAGTGGCACAAGTGCAGTATTTATGACACAAATAAAATAAAGTTGCACTTTGAAATAACAGTTACATATGAAAAAGGAGTCCAACTCAATTCAGGGTCCTTTACGAACTAGTTGAACAATTTGACATTTGATCACAGTACTTGTATTTGTTTGTATTTGTTGCGGTAGTCCACGTCCTTCACTCATTTATTCAAATAGAGCTTCACACATGACCACCTCTGTTCAAAAACATCCGTTTTCATTTGTCCTGGTAATGATTTACTTCTTGCCATTAAATGTTTGTTAGTTTATTGATGAACATTGCTTCCATTCTTTGGCAGGTTAGCCTTGTGTTTGACCCCGACTACACCAAAAATTGTGTAACGGGCCTAAGCGGGAGAAGTTCAGCTCCGTTCTCCAAAATCAGGTTCTGGGTCTGTCTTCAAAGAAAGTTGGGGATGATTGGCGCTAACCAAAGGGTCAGATCGCAACAAAAAGCAGATCGTCCAGAACAAGCGTGCAGGCAGCGTTCAGCTTCTCACCTTCTGCTCCGATTGTTCGGGCTCTCGGGGGCCCTCGTTGTGACAGCGTGAAGGCCGGGAGCATGAAGCAGAGTGGTAGCATCGCTCTCAATGTGAAGCCGTTTTCTCTGGAACCGTCCGAGACAACTTGGGAGTTGTTCAAGCTCCTGAATGCACCACAGAAGTCTGTAAATATCATGTCTAAATTAGCTACATAGAAATTAAGGGCTCATCTGAGCAAACTAAACAGTTTTGTCAAAAACATTAGAAAAAAAAGGGCGAGTTTACCCATCTCCTGTTTAGGTTTTTTGGTTTTATGCTTGGCTGAAGGTGCTCACATTGAACAGTCTGCTGGGCTTCCTCAGCGTCTTCCCCATGAGCTCCAGGTAATGAAAGTGACGGCGGTGGGGGGGGGATTAAGTCAGCGCAGTGCTAGTGAACGGTTCCGTGTCTTAATCGGGGATTGGCCTACTTTTGCTCGCTCAGTCCCACGAACAGCAAGCTGTCCCACCTGGAGGCTGAACGGCTACTTGTCGTCATCTTGAGGCGAATTAGCTCAGACAGACAGGGACACCTGAAGCGCCGTGACTCCACCGCGTCACTCCGGCTGCGAACGCTCTGCATTGTTGGCTAATAAGACCCTTTATCTTTGTACTTCCAGATCAGATGAACAGCTGTTTTCATTCGAGGCCTCCAGGCTCCAGGCCATGTAGGGTATACTTGGATAAAGGTCTCCACACTAAATAGATGGCTCAGGACTAACTTTGGACTTCACAGTAGTGACGGTTACCATTTTTATGTTCAATCAGATGTAAAAACTGTACAGACTTGTATCAAACAGAGATTCCTACTCAATCTTTGGCTTTATATTACAATGAAAGTGCTGAAATTTAGAGCCGTCCTTCAGTTTTCAGTTTAATTTTAGAAAAGACGTCCATAGATGCATCCATGTCTAATTTAAACTCATACACCCTTTTTGTAATGTGTCGTGGCTTAATATGACAGAGACCTTTGTTAAGAAAAAAATGTACTCATGGTGAACTTTGATACTAAAGTTTCGAACTGATTCTACCACCAGGAGGTCATTGAGATACACATTTACTGCTGAACGTAGGTGCAACTGTAACTCTAACGAAAAGTTAAAATAATAAAAAAAGGAAAGGTAATGACCTGGTGCTTGTGGAATGCACCAGAACTCAACTCTGCAACTTTTATCTAGAAGCAAAAATAAAAAAATTTATTTGCAAAATTTGGATATTTTATTTTTTCTAACAAATCTGGACTTAAAGATTTAATCATCGGCCAAAACGAACATAGTGAGCTGTGCTTGTGAAACACTGTAAAATGAGATGATATCATCAGGGTTTGACTTTAAAGGGATAGTCCGATCAACACTGAAGTGACGTCCTGTCTAATAGTTATCAATGTTAGTACCTTATCAGCCGTGACATGTTATAAAGGACAGAGTGTGGAGAAAGAGGCAAAAGTCTTCATCCAGGCTAGGCTAATGGCCGATTGTTTAAACATTTTCAGGCTTACATGTCCTGAGGCTGAATGTATCAGTCAGCCAGTAGTTGAGTCAACCTCTGACTGACTAGATGCTCTGATCAGGCAGCATCCTCAGAACCATCAGCATAAATACTCTCTATATGCACTTAAACTCCCTTAGTAACACGGACGTCGTGCTGTTATAGAACCAGCTGAGCTAAACAAACTGTGTCATGCAAACGCATTGAGCTTTAATATAAGCTAATGTAGCGTTATTTCACAGCGGTATGTTGTTTTTGAGAGAGAGTTGTCTTAAAAGTCTTAAAAATGTGAAAAATCAGGCTCTCGTTTGGCTAGACTTTTGCCTCTTCCTCCAAACATTGTTGCTTTATAACTGATGTTGTGGCTCATAAGGTACTCTGGATAACTATTTGACGAAACACCACTTCAGAGTTGACTGGACTATCACTTTAATTTGTCATTTGAACAAGTACTTTTTTTTTTTTCAGCAGTCCGTCTTAAGAAAATCCAGATCTTCAGCTTTTTTTCATGGGTTGATAAGGCCAAGGAGAAAAAAGAGGGACATATTGTGAGAACTGTTATGAAACTATATACTAAACATAAGTTTTTTTAAGAACTTAAGCATTTCCATCTGGGTTAGTAGTTGTCTCCTTTTTTTCCCCTTGATTCAGCGGCAGGTCTTTATGTTTCTAAGCTTTAAGTTTTGCAGAGGAGTCCATAAACCCAGGTGAATTCTTTCATACACTGTAACAAAGGCTGGGTGTTTTTCTACATCCTGTATCCTGGAAGTTAACTGATCATTTCGTCAAATGAAGAATCTGTTAAAACGCTGAAGCCCTGGCTGTCCCGCACACTTTGATCTGATGAATAGCGAGACGTTTTGTATTCTGAGCACCCAAAGAGAAACGCTGCATGGAGAACTCCGTGAATCTGCTGCTGTTGGACATCCTGCGAGCTGAAAAAAGGCTCAGGAGCTGCCTGCGCATCCAGCCAGACCTTTCTGACTCTCTTTCAGGGTCGCCAAACTGGTGCTTTGCCAGAGATCAGGCTTGCTGTGACGCAGAGTCTGAATCAGCTCTCTGGCAACATTTGAACTGAAAATGATGGACGAGTTGTAGCAAATTGGCATCTGTATTCCTGTCACAAGCCATGATGAAAGGGAGCAGCAATGACTAATGCGAGGCAGGGGAGTTCAGAGACAAAAGCCTGCCCAGTGAACACAGTCTCTCTCAGACTTGGAGCAGATTTCTGACTCTGATAAGTCTTTGGTCTCCCTTCACAGTGAGACTGAACAATATCCCTCACAACTTGGCTTTTGTTTTTTTTTTATTTTGTTTTGTTTTTTAACAGATTGGATTATGGTAATGGAAGCCTCAGTTCACTTCAGGCTGTATGTGGCTAGAATTCTACTTTTTGTTTGATACATACGAGAAGATTTTTTATTAGCCAGAGACAAGACGTGTGTTTCAGCACAAGACTGCAAAGAGAGAACCATCTAAATATAAAAGGAACATTGAGAATTTATGTACCGGAGTGTTGCTAATTGATCGGATTAACACAGCCCTAAAAATCTGCCTGTAACTGAAGAGTCTCAGTCTTGTGTTTTGGCTGAACCAGAATGGGAACCTTGGAGCCTGAGCAGATGGATTCTCTTGTGATTTTGATTCTGTGAATCTTGTGAGTATCTAGCTGCCTCTCAAGACCATATCTGAATATTAGGGAGGGTGGGGGTCACTGCTATATTCCACAGCACCTATGTTCCCCTGTACACCCATTGTTCCATGGATCCCCTATGTTCCTCGGTATACTCTATGTTCCCCAGTACTCCCTGGTGTGCCCTGGTAACCCCATTGTTTCCCAGTACCCCTAATGTTCCCTGGTACCTTTGTTCCCCCAATCCCCTATGTTCCCTGGTACCTACACTGTAATTCAGTATTTTTACATTTGTATTAAAATACATTTGAAGGGGGGAGCCAAGCATGTTTCATGACTTTCATTATCAAACCCGGGAGAACACAGGTACCAGGGAACATAGATATGGACCTGGGAGGGTGTACTGATTAAGTCTGCATTCATGAAGTCCAGAATCAAATTTCTTTCATTTTTCGCCAATTCTATTAAGAAAGTGCACAGCTGAATAAAGTAGTTTAAATATTTGACAGTCATTCCACTGTATATAAAGGGGATAGGTTTTCTTTATGTCTCCATTATTTGACTCATAATGTTTAAAATGCTCATTTTTTATAAGTTCATCACAATGAAACTTTACACAGACTCATGGTTAAAAGAATGTTATAAAGATTTATCAGGATTTATAATAATTTGTAATACTAGGGATGGGAATTCCTAACAAAAGAAAGTTGTTTTTTTTTTTTTTGCTGGTCCATATTTGATTATGGGAGGAGGGGGAGTGGACTTGACAACTTGACACATTACCCCTGTGTTTCTACCTGGAGCTGGTAAGAAAAAAGGCAATGGCACCTAAACAACAACTCGGTTACATCTTCAGATTCAAACCTTTTAATGACTCTTCCAATATTCCAAAACCCTATTCCAAAATACTCTATTCCCTCCATCAATTGTATGTTAAGAACACGTCAAACTTTGTTGTTGTTGGGAATTGAAGCCAGCAGGTCCTGGTTTGTGGGATCTGCCATGTTGTATTTTTTGGAACCAGTGTCTGCAGTAAATACGTAGGCAATGCCACCACACACACAATCATGACGTCACATTAGCTTTTTGTTAGGCATGAAGCAACTCATTATATTTTAGAAAAATTAGTATTAGAACATACAGCAGCAAGGTAAGAACTAGGCGAATCAACAAGAGTCAGCACCTAAAAAAAAATACTCAAGGTGTTTTTTAACTTTCTTTTAATAGGGGCAAAGTCCCGTTTGTTTACATGGATGGCGCAGAACCCTAAACATGTACTGGAACCACCCTGTGGGGACACTTCATCTTCAGCTTCAGCTTCTGGGTTCCCGTCGGCTGTTTAGTAATTTATTACCGGTTGTTGGTTCCGTCAGATTTCAGCTCCATTGATTAGACTCATTTGTGTATTTCAGCTGTCCTGGCAGAGATGAGCTGAAGTTCCTGAAGTTTTCCCTCCAGTTACAGGCGCCGTGTGTGAAGTACTGCCCTCCAGACTCGGCTCTTCTCTTGTGCCTCTGCGTCAGGCTCGCTGAAAGCAGACACGATAACCCGTAGTTGCCCTTTTTGTACCACCGCACTCGTTATAGTTTGAGCGTCACACTCAGCTGGATCTGGATTTGGCAGGAAGAATAGAAAGTTTTGACTAACAGATTTCTCTGTTTAATGTCGTGTCTGTGAAACGACTCCCCTGATGACTAAGCAGCTTGGAAAGCCGTGGTCTCAGGAGGAGGATTGCTGGTTATTCCACGGTTATCGCCCCTGTGGATCAGGAAACGGGATAACGTTCTGCATAGGAGTGGGGATTTCATCTGCACAGCTGTGACTCTTTGTTGCCACCTGGGCAATAAAGAATTGACTGTAAGTCCGGACGCTGGGCTCCGTCTCTGCTCAGAGTTGAAATGCTGAATCACACGTGTCGCGGCATCTGTTTCTGATTAGTTCCACCCCTCTCGCTCGCCGCCTCACACTCTCTCCTCTTCTTACCAGTTTCCATCCTCCTTGCCTTCCTCTGTGTGCGGGGGCAGACTTTTGGTCGTTGCTGGGCCAGAACCGGGTCTGGGGACGGGTCAGGAAGTGCGTCAGCTCGTTCCAATATTGAAAGCAGGTTCCGACTAAAGAGCAGGACCTCGGGGAGACGACTTGTTGCTGACTCTTCTGTTACTGACACTCATCTCTCGAGTTACAACAAGATCATAAAAACACCCTAAAACATCTTTGAGCATTAATAAAAACCTGATGAACTGACCAGCACTCAAACACAATCTGACTGGAGTTCTGTTAAACAAAGAATCAGTGAAGTGAATAATAAAATACAGTCAGAATACAGTGGATTGGAAGAGTTAATTTTCTAAATTTCAATCCTCCTGTAAGATATTGTCTTAACCCAGAAGTCTTGTTTGTGCTTTTTGTTTTGTTTAGTTTTTTTTCCACACAAAGCAACTGGCTGGTTGAAATATTAGGGAAATATATTATTCCTGTGTTTCTGTCGTCCTAAAATGGCAGCACATCGATCTCTTCGAGCCACTCAATGAAAACAAATTGTCCAAACTATTGTCCCAAATCCCAAAGACGACAGAGCACCACATCCTCCCTAACACTGAAACTGGAACTTTGTGGTCAGGTGGCCTGACGAAACGTACCCTAAACTGTTTGCAGTTGTCTTCATAGGATTATGACAAAGGCGCTTTTTTTTTTCCTTCTTTTTTTTTTTACTCTGATTGCTTTCAGATTTTTGTCTGTTTGACATCAACATTGACATTAACCCAGAGTTTGTTATTCTATAGTTTAACCACCAGTTTTCTTTTTCCTTTGACTTTGTTTACAATCACTAAATGGACAGTTTAGTCTGTTTGTTGGATTCGGCTTTCTACATTTTCATTGTTTCCCCCCTTCTCTATGACATTTGTTGTGGTTTTCCTTGGAGAGTGCGATTTGGGCAAGAAGCTTATGAGCTGATGACTCTGCTCCGTAGGTCTAAGTGGGGCAGATCTGCCGTGGCTCATTAAAGAGCCATGTTTCAGTGTCGCTAAGTGACCCCAGGCAGTTATGGCCCCTTCCACGCTGGAAGGCGATCACGGTCCACTCTCCGCAACGTACATGATTTATTAGAACATGGCTGGATCGAGGCAAATTTAGAAAACCTCCTTCAGTATAAAGGCAAATCATGATGCTGCTGTGCTCTTAGTTCTCACCAAATAAGTATTTTTATTTTTGTATTTTTGGCATTCCCGAGTTGCTGTCCTTTTCCCTCACCAAGTTCTTATGCCCACCCAGGCTTGTTTTTCTTGAACCCTATAGGGATGCAGCTGTGCACCAGAAGATCAGGCCATGCTGGCACAGTGTCATCGCCATGGGCATCGCTTACGTGCAAGATTGTTTCCATAACCTTGTCATAATCGTCACTGCAGCCTGGGCATGATGCCAGTTCGCCCAGTCCTGTTTTAAACTCTTAATGACCAAGCCACACCAGTGTTAGCAGGCCCCCTATCATAGATACACCGCCACCTAGGAGCCCATTGTGCCACCACAGTGATAAACCACGATCTAGCGAACTATCCAGGACTTATCAAGCTCTCTCACACATAAAGGGGGGACATTGCCAAGATCCTGCAAAGACCAGCTCATATTCTGTCCGTTTTTTGTTTTTTTTACTTTGTAGCACAGTTGTCAACCATTTTAAAAGGGTCATATTCTCTACTGTGCTTCACTCCAGTCCGTCATTGTCTTTTATTTGTGTTTCTCTTTACATTTTTCCGGTTTGCATCCTTGTTAGGCCTCCTTGCAGGAAGTGCCGAGGTGCAGCCAGCTCTCTTTTTGGCTGACACAGGAGTCACATTGACATCCATGACACGGTTGATAAGGTGGGTGAGGTATGAGGGGTCACGGGAGGGTGTCACAAAGTGACGTCAGGGGCACACTGCTTACTCCAGACCGGAGGAAACACCTGGAGGAAGTGATCTCTCTTCTGTCGTCTGTCAGTGAGCTGAACTGACACTTTGACTTTCACATGATGGGTCAGTGTTTCCCTCAGCTCTACGGGGTTTAAGGCAGTTTAGCTTGTGTCTCTACTAAGTGTGGGATTAGATGTAAGAAATGATTCAACTGAATGAAATTAACGTACAAGTAATTCACGTAGAAGCTGCTTTTTGTTTAAACCGTTGTTTTTGTGAGCTCTGTCTCCCAAGCTTGTAGACAGGAAGGAGCTGAATGCTTCACAGGTCTGGTATGTCTTTCTAGTGCAAGCCAAGCTGCATGTTTAACCCACAAAAATGCCGGGAAGACTCCCAGCTCAGCCCTACCACTGCCGAACACATCACGCCTGTGTAGGGGTTTTTCAGTGGGGGGATTTCAGCCATTTCACCGAAATGTCAGAGTGTTACACTGTAGGTTTTGGCTTACTGGGAGCTATTCTGTGCTCTGCTTTCTTCCCTGTCGGCTTGGTGTACTGTCCAAAAAAAAAAAAAAAAGAGGCTGGAAGAAGCTCTGTGTCTGTGAGCTTTATTGTCTTCCACCCTTCAATGGAACATTGTGCAGGCCGGTTCTCACAACCCGGGCCTCTTCTGGATCCACTGTGTGTGTGTCCCTTCTTTCGTCTCCCTCGCACCTCGCGTCTTCATTGGCATTTTTGCGCGTTGCAGTCATCTCAGACCACCCCGCTTTTAAATAAACCTGTGCCGACAGCCGAGACGTCTCATACTCTGACCCCCCCCTTTTTAGCCCGTCAGCCTGCTGATCAACAGCGTGCCTCCCCACCCGCCCGCCCACCCAACACGACAATGCTGTTGTGACGTCGGGAACATCCCATGTAATAATAATCGTGCGACCTGACGCTGTCCATTCAAGCCTGCTTCCTTTTTAGATGGTGCACAGGAAGTTCTCGCCGACCTGACTCGGAGAGAAGGAAGCTCCTGCCCTCCGATGGTGTAAATAACCCATATTGTTGTTTATCTGAAAGGGTTAATCTATGTCACAGTTCCTCTACGTGGCCCTCTTTGTTATCCTTGACGCATCAGCTGTGATGACCCAATTACCAGAGCCACCATCCCACAAACTGGATCATGGCAAGGTGGTTAAACGTGCAGCTCTAATAGAATTGAAGCTAAAAGCAAGAAAAGACCTGAACTGCATCCAGGCAGTTTGCAAAAGATCTGCACTGATAATTTTTTTTTTTTTCCCCAAAAGGTGAATAAAAAGTATCAAATAGCTTGGTTCAGACTTACATTTCAGCACTATTGGATGCACCCTTACAGCCCTGCAGAGGACAATTCAGAACCACAAACTGTGAACTTTTATACAGACTTGTTTTTGGGGGCTGATCTGGCCAAAACATCAAAACACTTTTTTTTTATTGTGAAACTGTAAACCGCTGTATGCAGCAGCTTTTACACAAAATCTTGGCACTCAATTTAAATCCAACTAACAAATCCCTGCATCTTATTTTCCTGGGTTTGTTTTCAATAAATGTAACAATGGGATTATTTATAGTTTTGCTGGGTTGGCACTTGTTAAGTGTCTACTGAGAACGCACAACAATATTAGTCATGGGTTTTGGCCAATTACATTTCATCTTTAAAACTGAATTAAAATCAACACTCTTAGGCAGATGAGAACATTTTGCACCAGGTAAAGATTAAACTAGGTTTTAAAAAAGGTGATCACTACAGTTTTGCTTAAAAGATGTATGTTTGAAGACAAATAAGCATAAAAAATTCTCAAATGTATCTGTAAATTTGGGCCACCACCGTCCAAATGGAAGTATATCTGTATAACTATCATAAGTAGTTGGAAAATTTCAACATATTGGGTGAAAATGTTTGGTTTTCGCATTAAAAACGATGATTTAAGTGGAATGGGCTGCTCCGTGTTTCCTACCAAATGGTCAAATTATTTTTACCACACAGCACTGGGCCTAGTGGATGGTCAGTCCCCTACAGTTTCTAAATAGGCTCTTACACCTGAAACATTTGAACCCCCCGAAGCCATGGTGCACTAGCTGTTTTTTCCCCATTTATGCTCCTTTCACACTGGATGACGACCCAACAACATTGTAAAAAAATCAGCCAGAACATGGGTGGACTTTGCAGGGTTTTGACAAAGTCTTAAGGAGAAGATTCAAGCATGAACCAAACTTCTGTTGGTAGTTTTTTATTGGTTTGTTATTGTGTTAGCGGGGATTTAGGGTTCTGTGTAGGATGTGGGGGAGTGTGCTGGCAGAGTATATAATAAATGGGGTTCACATGCACCAGTGGGGCTTGTTCATCACCTATTTGAAGGAGCGCTGGTTCATGGTGGCATGGCATGATCTTGTTTGCACCTTCAAACAGATTCCAGTTGATGGGGTTTGGTTTTGTTTGACTGTTGCAGCACTGTGATGCGTACTAAAGAGTATTTAACGTCTGCACAGTCTGCACCACTGGTTTGCGAAACTGATGTTTAATGCATTAAAAGGCGGTGAGAATCAGAGCTGGATGCGTGCATCTTCCTGTGTTGATGTCTACGCAGGAATTTATTGTTTGTAAGATTTGCAGAATGAAATAACCATTGACTCATAACAACTCAAGGTCTCTCAGGGCCCGCTGGCCGCTTTCCCAGTCATTGTCTTTCTTTCCAAGAGCAGCGGCGTTGGGACGTTTGGGCCTCTAAAATTCATTGCAAACTTTGGATTCTCAAATTCCCATTTGTGTTTATAGTCCAGCTTCATCGCCCCCCGATTCTGTTTTCTCCCACGCAGATAAGTTGGATTTGAAACAACTTTGAAAAACTTCATATTCAATGCCGCAACCATTTATCAGTAGAGATGGGCATTTCAAACAAAACTGCTCATGAAATTTGTTGGTCTGTATTTGATTATTCTTCGAATAACCCCCCCACATTCTGCTACTCGTCACAGATTATCATTGACATCATTAACCTGTTTGCAAACAGGTTAAAATGAGATAATCCATATTACTGTACTTAATTTGTGGCGATGTGAATCCCAGAACCAGATCAGTTGTAGATTGAATCAATGATAATGTTTTTTTTTTTAAATATTCCTCTAACTTTAAGTATTAAAATAAATCACAGAAGGTGGCTTCAGTGAGAAAAAAAGCAGCTGTACCTACCACATTTTGTGTATCTTGTTCACAGAAGAGATTTTTCCCTTTTGGCTTTAGGTTTAGAGGTAATATGGTAAAACTGTACCTCAGGTATCGATGATAGCAACGGTATCACTTTAAATACTGTGATCACATCTAAAAAGCTTTTGCCCTTTTTTGGATCAAAACTTGTTTTTATGTATGTATCAGTTAGAAAAGGCTCCATATGAACCAGTTAATCTGAATAAGTCCTGTGACGATGTGCGCAGACGCACACTGAACCAGCAGAGGGGCAACAGCAGTACCATGGAGCTTTGGTTGCATTCTCCCTCCACTTTACACTTCCTCACCAACTCAGCCCTGTGACTACTTCAGCTGCCAGCTCAGAGGTGTGACCATGTTGGATCAATGCGAACCCCCTATTCTGCCTCGGACATTTTGTGGCAGAGAGGAAAGAGGGCATCTCGGGCCCAGCATGAAGGTGTTGTTTGAAAGGGGCTTGAGGAGAAAAGTGCTCACTAAACTAATAACAGTATTTGCCTCTGTCAAAAATGAAGCAAATGGAAAATAGAGAGGGGTCCTATAGAACTGATTTAATTTCGAAATGTGTTTTTATTAGCCATGTTTAGTCACTGTAGGCAGAAACAACTTGTGATCAGTCATGTGAGTTTGCGTTATCAGACCTGAAGGACAAACGTAAGATCAATTATTAATGTCCTCATCTAACTTTTGCTGCAATTTCTTAAACCCTATTTTGGACAGAGGGTCTGAATGTGGCTCAGTTTCCTTCCTGGTTGTTCCTGAGAACAGTTTGGACAGGAGAAATTTTAGAAGAGAACTTGGCTGCAGGAGGCTTGTTTGATTCAAATGTTTCTGCTGAAGAACGTCCCTGTTGTGTGCATGTTGAGAAAATTGGACTCATCTGCTCATGCTAAGTGGGAATGTTCTCTTGTTGGCCCATGTGGACCTTCCCGAGCCTGCGAACTGCCTGTTTGACGGCCAGCACTAAAACTAATGTCTCTCGCCAAGGGAGGATCTGAAAATATGCACACATGTTGCTCAAGGTCCGGTGTGACACAAACAGGCTGAAGCTGGAGAAGGATTTACAGCAGCTGGAGGAGCATAAAAATCGAATGTGGGACACTTAGTGTGTAAAATTGTGCAGCTTTGCCCTAAGGAAGCCCTTTTTTTTACAGGAACATTCCAGAATAATGAAGAGCACTAATGTCTGAGGACTCAGATGACAGAAATCTCCAAAGAACACAAAACAGTTATAGAGATTGGACGACATTTTTGCATTGTTTTGCTGCTTATTGATCACTAATATTGTTAGTAAGGGTTTTCACTTTGGTTTAAATTATCTTAATTGTTTTAGTCTAGTATTCAGTGACAGTTTGGTCAAGTTTTACATTTTTGGATTCCTTTTGGTGTTTGCTTAGCTCTTATATGATGCATTGTAATGCAACATTTTAGCACAACAATTTAAATTTTTCCCTATAAAGCTATAATTGACAGCATGAAGAAGTGAAGAAAAAAAAAGAATTCAATTTTGGGTTGAGCTGTATATTTGACAGCTTGAGAGCAAAGTACTCAATATTTTCAATGTATTTGATAATTAAAATGAAGTTAAAAGGAATTATATAGTATTATATGGGAATATAATACTATATAAGGAATTATTTACTGTAGTATATCTCTGTTATAAACCAGAATTAAAAGATCTTTAACTTTTTTCTTTTTTTTTACATAACTCTTTCAAATCATAAACATTGTTTAGATATTGTTTTGCTTTAGACTTATTTAAAGTATTCAGTGAGAAAAAAACAGCTGTTTAGTGTTTACAGATAGTTTAGTGTGAAATGTAGTAATTTCTGGATGTATTCATTCTTTCCCTCACCCCTCCTTAATTTCCAGTCAGTAGAGACTTAATCCTTTTAATATTAAAGGAAATTAAAATGAATAGAATAAAAGAGATTATTTCTGAAGACATACACTATACTGCCAAAAGTATTCACTCTTCTCCCTTCACACATATGAACTTTAGTGACATCCCATTCTTAATCCATAGGGTTTAATATGATGTTGGTCCATTCTTTGCAGCTATAAGAGCCTCAACTCTTCTGGGAAGACTTTCCACAGGTTTAGGAGTGTTTATGGGGAGTTTCTGACCATTCTTCCAGAAGCTCATCTGTGAGGTCAGACACTGATGTTGGACAGAAGGCCTGTCTCACAGTCTCTGCTCTAATTCATCCTAAAGGTGTTCTGTCAGGTTGAGGTCAGGACTCTGTGCAGGTCAGTCAAGTTCTTCCTCACCAAACTCCCTCATCCATGTCTTTATGGACCTTTTTTTGTTTTTTGCATGTTGCTCAGTCATGTTGGAACATGAAGGGGTCATCCCCAAACTGTTCCCACAAAGCTGGGAGCATGAAATTGTCCAAAATGTCTTTGTCTGCTGAAGCATTAAGAGTTCCTTTCACTGGAACTAAGCAGCCGAGCCCAACTCCTGAAAACCAAGCCCACATCATAATCCTCCCTCTACCAAACTTTACACTTGGAACATTGCAGTCAGACAAGAACTGTTCTCCTGACAGCAGCTAAACTCAGACTCATCCATCAGATTGTCAGACAGAGCAGCGTGATTCTTCTCCAGAGGACACGTCTCCTCTGCTCTAGATTCCAGTGGCGGCTGCTTCACTCCTCTGTGTCTGACTCTTTGCACTTGGTGATGGAAGGCTTGGATGCAGCTGCTCAGCCATAGAAACTCATTCCATGAAGCTTTCTGCTCTGTTCTGGAGCTGATCTGAAGGCCACATGAAGTTTGGAGGTCTGCAGCTGTTGACTCTGCAGAACGTTGGTGACCTCTGTGCTCCATGAGCCTCAGCATCCTCTGAGCCCACTCTCTGGTTTTACATGGCTGACCACTTCATGGCTGAGTTGCTGTTGTTCCCAATCTCTTAGACTTTGTTAGAATCCCACTAACAGCTGACTGTGGAATATTTAATAGAGAGGAAATCTCACAACTGGTCTTATTGCACAGGTAGCATCCTGTCATGGTACCACTCTAGAATTCACTGAGCTCCTGAGAGCGTCCCATTCTTTCACTAATGTTTGTAGAAGCAGTCTACATGCCCAGGGGTTTGATTTAATACACCTGTGGCCATGGAAGAGACTGGAACACCTAATTTCAATGATTTGGATGGGTGAGGGAATACTTTTTGCAATATGGTGTACCTGTTTGAAAACTTTAGTTTAAACAGATTAGGAAGATTATATGGTACTTTAGTTACTAGGATCACTAGATGTTGTATTTATTGACTAATTTATATGCACATCTCAATTACAGCATAAGTCTATATCTTCTCAGTTTTTGTTCTGCATCCTGTGCTCATCTCAACTCCTTTTGCCAGCACTGGTCACACGTGTCATTTTTAATGTCCAATTCCATCTGCTTTTTCTGCATCATGGAAATCATAGAGCCCTAGATTTTTACCAAAAATCCTACATTGGCGGACTCTTGGAGACTGATCTACAGCCCACTCATGCACAGTCACAGCGTCAAACTCCACACAGTTTCTAACCAGTTTCTTGCTGCGAGGCTAATCGTTCCATTGGCCAGTTAAAATGTCAAATAAAGATGGAAATTTCATTTTAAAGTGAAATAAATTACAGGGAAATACGACCATATAAAATTAGGATTGAGCTGATGTTAATCCCTCTGGTTTTGTTGGCAGTCAAGGCGTTACCATCTGAGCTGCTACTGTCTGTAGCCTCAGTGGGTAACAGCTTGATTTTCCATTTTACAAATTTAGCATTTTCACTATGACTCGTCCTGCACTGTCTCCAGGTCACTTTTTAAAGAAAGTCTTTCAGTTGCGGGCTCTTCAGAATATATAAACCGTGGTCTGTGGTTGTAAGAGAAATATCTCACAGCCGACCCATGAAGCATATGGAAGGAAGAATGGTGTGACAGATGACATTGTACTTCTCTCAGTAGCTCTGTTAATTTTTTATCTGAGACTTTTGTAGGTCTTGTGCAACAAGGCTTCTGTAGGGAAAAAAGACTTGTTTGGACAGATTCCTGGTTTTCATTTTGCCCTTTAGTGCAACCGTTAAGATTAATAACCCATGTAGACAGCGGAACTTACTAAACTTACCTCTATATGCTTCACAGGTATGGCTTTTTTATTGTTGTTTATTTAGATAGATAGATAGATAGATAGATAGATAGATAGATAGATAGATAGATAGATAGATAGATAGATAGATAGATAGATAGATAGATAGATAGATAGATAGATAGATAGATAGATAGATAGATAGATAGATAGATAGATAGATAGATAGATAGATAGATAGATCTTTATTGATCCTTTGGGAAGGAACAGGAACAGTAGCAACAGACAGTGTCAAAAGTAACAGCTAGCAAATATAAAAAGGCAAACAAAGTAAAGATAAATAGTATGATATACACTCATATGTACATAGTTATCAGTAAATACCATTGTATAACCAGTTCAGTTTGGTGGCATGAGAGACAAAAGAGTTTTTCATTCTGATGGTCGTGCACTTGGGAAGGAGCAGTCTGTCACTGAACACACTCCTTTGGTTGATGATGACGGTGTGCAGAGGGTGAGTGGCATCAACCATAATGTCCAGCAGTTTGTTCAGAGTTCTCTTCTTTGCCATCGTCACCATAGCTTCATGCCTGATCAGTTTGTCCAACCTGGATGTGTCCCACCAGCGCACCACATTGTAGAAAAGAACACTGGCAACCACAGACTAATAGGACAGCCACAGCAGTTTCCTGCAGATGTTAAAAGACTCCTCAGCTCTCACCCTTCCTGTACAGGTAGTCGGTGTGTGTGTTGTCCAGTCCAATTTGCTGTCTAGCCACAGTTCAAGGGACTTATAGGACTCTACAGCCTCCACCTCAGTCCCATTGATCAGAACTGGTCTTGGCCTTGGTCTGTGCTTCCCAAAGTCAACAACCAGCGCCTTTATCTTTGAGGTGTCGAGCTTTAGATGGTTAGTGTGGCACCAGTCAGCAAAGTCCCTCACCAAGCTCCTACACTCCTCCTCTCTATCATCCCTGATGCATCCGATGATGGCTGTGTCACCAGCGAACCTCTGTATGTGACACAGCTCACAGTTGTAGCAGAGGTTCGAGGTGTACAGGTTGAAGAGAAGCGGTGCCAGCACTGTGCCCTGGGGCGCTCCAGTTCTGCTGATCGACCTGTCCGTGAGGTAGCTGGAGATTCAAACAACCAGGCGGGTTATATCATGACCACCATCTCTTCAATTTGTCAGGGGGTTTGGTGTCCATTTTTCCAGACATTAGTTTGGCTTTGGGAAGCTCAGTCTGCTGCCTGTGAATGTTAAAAACTCTGCTGTTAACATGGTTTCTTATCACACCAGGTAATAAAAAGGGCCAGAAGTAACAGCAGACTAAACAAAACTTAGTAGGAAATAAAAAGCTGTATCTATTGTGGCACTAGTCAAGAAGTCCAATATAAACTGTAGGCCGCAGAGCAATTTAATTTAAACAAACGATCATTTTGGAATTGCACTTCTAATACTTGGCCTAATCCTAACAGTAAGAGGACATTGGAGTACCCAGACCAAAAAAAAAAACCTTCCAGGCATGGGGAGAATACGAACTCCTTACAGCAAATAACCTCCACAGGCCAGATTCAAACCAGAGACGACTCTGTTCTGTGTGACAGTGCTGCACTTTTCTCATTTCATTAGTCCTAAATTAGATTTAGTGATGGAGTCGTCGAAGCATTCAGTTTCAGTCCAGTGACGTCGCCGGCAGACAGACTGGATCCCTGTGACAAGACTTCCTGGAAATCTGCTCTGTCAGCTGCTGGATGGGTTTGAACTTGACAGAAAAAGATGTTGTTTTTCATTGGTTAGGTTCAAACTTCAAAAAGCTCTAGTTGACATAAAAGCCAGGGGGAGGTGTAATTATTTTTTAAAACTCAGTATTCTATAAGGTGTATAAAACTACATATAACAGTCTCTCTGGACTTATTCTGACTAATTTTGTTTTTGTCACAGATGTTTTACATGGAGAAAATAAACCCATAAAACTATAATTTCATACATTAATAATTATTTTCCTTGATATTATATACAACTTTACTTATTGGGAGTTTTCAACAGTAAATGAAATGGCTTTAAGTTCTCCCCCTCTTCACAATTGATGATGAGCCCAATGCAATCTCCTCAACCTATGTGAGCTCTTAGGTCGTGGCTGGATCACAACAGATTTGGAAAACCTCCTTCACGTGAAGGCAGTCATGACACTGCTATACAGTACTTTTTAGCACTTGTCACATACAGATAGGCTTCTGTTGTTGAGAAGAATTATTACAATATACACCCTCCTTCCTCAGCTTTGAGTTGGTTCAGTCCAACCTGATCTCCACTGGCAATAGCTGCTGCCTCAACTACTCAGACAGCAATCAGCGTCCATTCTCGATTTTGCTCCCCCATTTTATTACATATTCAGACACAAACACAACATTCTGTGTTTTAGCATCTCGGCCACCATCAAGTAAACTGGCTGTGGGCACCGAGCAGGGAGAGGTCAAATATATCGCTGGTTTGCAGATTATGATTTCATGGTACTTGGAATATAATGACCTACAATTTACTGCAGTTCTTTGTGATACTGAAATTGCAGACACTGATATCAGGGAAAAAAAAATACATTTTCAGTATTGCAGCCATAATTATGGCTTTATAATCAATCACTTTTTGAAAAACATACCAAGTAAGTTGCTTTCAACTTCTCAGTTGTGAGCCACGTGTTGCTTTTTGTTTTATTCAATCCTTTAGATTTTTTTTGGGGGTCCAAAATTAAACAATAGTAAAAACAGTCGACTCTATCTGTGCACATGGCTACAGGCGTGTTTGTAGGCACAAATCTATCCGCCAACAGAGCTCATGGTTTATGGAGGGGATTGACATTGTCTTTTAGAGTCAGTAAATCACTTCAGATTATTTGTTGCTCCTCAGTGTGTTCACCATCGTCGTCTGTCAGTGTGTTTATTGATCATGAACACAAAGACAGTCAAAGAGGCAGAGAACAGGCACTCGGGACCCCACTGAGACAGTCATTTGGTGGTCTCTGGATTTAACCCACTGAATGAGTGGGTGGGCTGAGAGAGTGGATGGAGGCAGAGAGAATCATTGCCAGTCAGCTGCTTGGCCACACACACACACACACACACACACACATGTTATGTCTCTCTATCTTTGCAGGGACTTTCCATTGACTTCCATTCATTTCTACACCCTAACTACAGCCTAACCCTAACCATTACCAGTACATACCTAACCCTAAACCAAACCTAAACTCAATTCACACCTTAGTCCTAAACCTAACCCCTAACCCAAAAACATAATTTCTCCTCGTGGGGACCAGGCTTTGGTCCCCACGAGGAGCAGTTGGTCCTCACAAGGTAATATATGTTAGGAAAATTGTCCCCACAATGTATCAAATACATGGCCACACACACACACACACACACACACATTAGACATTCAGAGGAGGTGGTCGAAAATAACCTCTACTTCTGGAGAAGGTGATGGTGATGATGTACGACTTTTACATACGCTTATTTGTGCACCTGGCCTGAGTGGTGATGGATACCACACAGTCAGTGCGCGCTCTTTCATCAGTGGCTTGTTACATAAGCCTTCAGCGTTTTCCAGTCAAAGCATAAATCAATAAATGTTACCGAATCGGACACGCCGGTTTTGGAAAGCCGTCAGTGCAGATGTGCGTTACCGAAGAGAGTTGGAGGTTTAATGCAGCCTCACAAAGGGTTTACTTTGAAGCGCAGAAATGTGAGTGTCCCTCTCTGGACGGATAGCGAGACAGTTTTAGTGCATTTAAGCTTTTAAGTGGAAATAAAAGCCTGGACTTGTGAAACAATAGTCCACGGTTTGAAATTGGGTTGAGTATGTTTTTCCTGAACCTGCTAATGCACCTTAAATGCATTAGGATTGGGTTACTGCAGATTATGGTGCAGCGTAAGTTTAAAATATTATTACAGTGACGTAAAAGTGGTTCCAGCTGGTTGAGTGCAAACGTTTCTTCAGAGGTCACGAGCTCGATGTTAGCAATGCTGGCTACGTGAAGAAAGAAGACAGCAAAAATACAAATTTTTTCCATTTCTTTTTCCATTTTTTTTTCTGCAAGCAAAAAAAAAAAGATACACCTCTGTAGAAATGCTATCATTCTACTCTCTAATGTTAGTTAACAGTGTTCCTTGGGTTGCTAATGTTGGTTAGTAGTGTGCTTTTTACAGTTAATGTTAGTCAATGGTGTGTTTTGGCTAGCTAACGTTGGTTAATAGTGTGCTTTGGAAAGTTAATGTTGGTTAGCGATGTGTTTTGGATGGTTTATATTAGTTAATGGTGGGTTTTGGATAGCTAATGTTGGTTAATGACATGTTTTGGATAGTTTATGTTAGTTAATTATGTGTTTTGGATAGTTAATGTTAGGTAATGAAATCAAGCAGGGACCAAATAAAAGGACATGAAAACAGACTCAAACTGCTTCAAACCAGTGGTTGCTGTTTGGAGGAGTTTAATAACTAGTCCAGAGGAACCTACAGTATTTCTGAGTGGATTGTTGGTGTTTCACAGTCTGAGTTTGTGCTTTGACCCCTCCTTAGTTTGTGGAGTGGTCTGTTTGAGCAAAGTGAGCCGGGGGATCACAGAAAACATCAGAATAACCCAAGCAGCACTGAGGACTGTTACCCTCTGTTATTCAGCTTTACTTAGGGCAATAATATTCAATATTATAAGAAAATACAGCCTTTTTCTCCAGACAGGAAGCTTCTTTGTGACAATGAGGCCCTGAGGCAGACAGTGGCCACTCCTCTTCTATTCAATGGAAGGTTTGACTGAAGATCATTCTTAAAAGCAGTTTCCTTAGACCTTGATGGGCACTGCTGCTGGTCTCCCTTTTAAGCCAGCCTGGCTGCACTCCTCACAGCAGAAGCAGCAGTGTACATTGTCAGTCTATCCGTCTCAGCTTCTTTGGCTTTGGTTCAGTTTTATGGGTCACTCCACTGACCGAGCCTGGGCTCTCCCCATCAGCAGACCACCGGACTGATCTCTGCTTCTTCTCATCTTCCAAAAAAACAAATGTGAGGCCTATCAGCGCCCAGCTGCGAAGGACAAAAACCAGGCTTCAGACACACAGTTCAAATCAATTACCAGATAGTCAGATTTAATTACTTTAACTGAAAAATAATTACACTTCCTGATCTGGAGATTTAAGTAGGAATATTTTCTTCTTGAGTAATTTACACCTTTATTCCCTAGCTTTAATCAAAGATGACTTTATTGATGTATTATGATTCAAAATACAGTACGAGCTTCAGATAATTTCAAAATGATGAAAATTAGCTCCACACAGATCAGCTAGTTGTCAAGTTCTTTATAATATGTACTATATATTGTGTATAATACAGTATGGAATGTCAAACTGCACAGCTGGACACCTCGATGGTCAAGGATGATACACAGGTGACCCCTTTGTTAAAACCTTGTCTCTGCTCCAGCTTCACATCCAAGTAACAGAAATGTCAAACCCTTTGTCCCCTAGATTGTGCCAATGAGCGTACAATGTACAGCTTGTGCTACTCTTGTTGATATTTATTGAAGAAATCCAAAGTAGCTCTAAAAAGTACAAAAATATGGTTTTACAATAAACATGAGCCAGATTTATGTTTTGTGTCAATAAGAAATTGATTCTGTAAATGAAGCAAAATGTGTAAAATCTCCAAAGAAAACATTTTAACTTTAACTTTCTTTAACCGACCACAAAACCATGCTGATGTAGGCAGAAAGTTTATTTAAAGTAAAACTATTCAGAGGTCTCCAGCCAACTGTTTCCAGTCAGCAGCCAGAGACCAGCAGCTCTGCAGCTTTCTCAGAACAATCAGTTTTTATTGTGCGGTTAAAGTGCTGCCTAACTGCGTCGCTTCACGTCAGATCGCACGCTGCTCGACACCTTATGTTTGTTTATTTTCTCGTATCTAGTCAGCTCTAATCAGGTGTTAAGTGCTTTTTCTCGGCGAGTCACGGCGTCTGTGCAGAGGTCGATGTGCAGCCGAAGCTGATTTACTGCCCATTAATATCCTCCTGCAAGTCGGGTTATGGGCCCTTTAGTGTCTCTGCTCCCCTCAGCGTGACTAAGGGTCAGCTCGCTAACATGACGGGGACCTCTTTCGGCCCACTTTGGGGATAGTTGCCGTGGCTACGGGCCCGGGGCAGCATGTGCATCCATTATGAAAGGCCCGTGCAGCGGAGGATACAGCCCTGATGGCAGCAGCTGTCCTGTGAGCCGGAGAGCACGCATCTGCACCGCTCTGTCTCGCTGGGCTCGATACCGGACACACGTTTGCGTACATGTGCAACATCCATCTCAGACCAGTTGGCTCGCATGTGGTTTTTGGAAGAGGTCAACTCGATGCAGACTCCAAACATGTTATCCATCTGTTTCCCATCTAATCTGAGGCATATGTTAAGATCGGCTGTTTAAACAACCGATCTGCCTGCCATGAAATGGCTCTTTCTATTTTACAGTTTCAACTAAAGAAAATCAAATGGATTGCTCCACATTACTGGGCAATTTTTGAACAAATAAAAGCCAACTGAAAAAAAAGCCATCATTTTCTGCAGCCACACCGAATTGCTTTTATGCCCTTTTTTGTACCGTAAAGCTTGTAAGCCCTCTCTGGTTCACTTTTAACTTGTGTATAAATAACCACAAACCCAGCACCAGGCATGCCATGACCTTGCTGTCCTCCTTTGTTGCGTGTCGCCAAAAAATGACATCAGAGGAGTGTTGAGCAGCCTTGCCATGACCATCCTGTCCACATCGAGACGGCATTCAGTTGTATGGAGAATCTTCAAGACCAAGAAGAATCTAATTTAGGTCAACGTGGGTCAAGCTACACTCGACAACTGAAAAACGACTAGAGTGTGATGACAACAGGGGACAGGTTTATGCTTCGCTTGAAACAGGCCTGTCTTGAGAGTGACCTTACCTGCTTAAATAAAAATAAAATGAAATAGAAGCACTCAGAGAGTGCAAACCTCCACCAAGGCCACAGAGTGATTAAAAAATAGTGCGATCCGGATCATAATCTGGATCACCACCATGAGGTCCATGGTTTTCTGTGACATCCCCAACATTTCCTAGAAACTTCCTCCAAATCTGTTCATTAGTTTTTACCTGATCTTTGCTAACAGACAAACAAACAAACCAACGGACACAACCGAAAACAGAACCTCCTTGGTGGAGGAAACAAATGGGTCACAGGTAGAAGCAGAGAGAAGTTTTTAACAGAGGGGCTATCTTCAACTTTGACCTTTGACCCCATGAACCTTGAAGTCAACAGTCACCGTCTTTGAGGTGTCCAGCTGTGCAGTTTGACATTCCTGTTATACAGCTGCAGAGTTCGAGCACGGCCAGATCTGTAACCTTGAACTTTGACCGGATCACCACCAGAATCTGACCACTTGCTCCTTCCACCATGTTTGACATTTCCTGAAGATTTCATGAAAATCTGTTCATAACTTTTAGAGTAATCTTGTGCACAGGCAGGCAGACAGACAGACCCTACGAAAAACACAACCTCCTTGGTGGAGGTAAATTTTTTTTTACGAAAATAAAACTGGACATTTCACCATCATTAAGACGATCATCCATAGAAAAACACGAGCCTTGCTAAGCTCTGCACTATCACATAAAAAGAGCAGTTTGAAAACAGCTTTGCATGCTGGGAAAATATCCCAGTCTGTGGTCGCTTCAGAGCCATTTGGTAGATCGGTCGGAGTTATAACAGCATCGATCCACATGTGGAAAAATATGGGCTTGATTATTTAAATGATGCCCTCGTCCACTCTGCATGAGTTAGGGCTTCTGACATGTCCTTCCTCTCCGGAGGGTTCCTCCCTCCTCTCTCTTCTGGTTCATCTAAAAGGAAAGGAGGGGCTGGAGAACACGTGCCAGCCTCTGTCCCATGAGCCGGACCGGGCCGGCTCAGGGGCTAATCCACCCGAGGCTGGAGGGGCGGGGAGAGAAAGATGAGACCCAAGTTAGCAGTCTGCCAGCCTCGGCCGATATCTGCCACGAGTATTCTCATCATGGGGTCGTTGCGCGACTCGCAGCATAACCTCGATATCAAATGAAGTCAAGTGTGGGAGAAAACGAAGCTGAGGGAGCTGCCAGGGAGGGTCACTCCTCTCTTCTCTGATGATGGATTAGGAAGTGACTTCACTGAATCAAGACTTGCTCCAAACTATGTATTCATGTTAATGTTTCTAATGATGCCAGCATGTTGGAGCAGTGGAGAAAGCTGTGGGACCTGTGCCCTTAATCACTCAGATTGACTCCATTGGAAGAATTTTTTTTTTTTCCTTTAGTTTTCCTTGGGAAACTTTATTGTTAAGTCCTGTGTATAAAGATTATTTGCCTTTTCTCATGAGGGATGCCAGTTCATAAGGACCAAAGCAGCCTTATTACGTCAAAACTTCGGGAATAGTGTGCTGTGGCTTGGTAGTATGCCGTAAAGTAAAACAAACACACACACACACAAAAAACAAACTGTTAAAATCTTCCACTTACACAACAATGGGGTTTTGACAAAAACGAGGGGGAAATTGTTTCTTATTTTCTACGTAGAACCACTGTAGACACATAAAAAACATGTCACGTGTGACAACCGGGAGCTCCGGTCATTTACCGTTCAGAACTGATCACAATCCAATTTGTAGCTCGCTGCATTTCAGGTTTGATTTCTGTCTGCCTGTGCTATTAGGAGGGCTGTCAGGGAGTGACAGACCCAGGTATGCGGTTACCACGGTGACCCTAATGAGTCACTGGCAGCAGCTTTAACATTGCTTTCTTTACACGTTTGATACAATTTATACACCGAAACGTCTGCGTTTGTCGTTCAGATTATTAAAAAAAGGAAGTCCCAAGTCACTGCTGGGCTTTAGAGAAGAACGTTGCTGGATGATGGAATATCAATTCCTTCAGAAATGTTCTAGCTCTCGCTTGCTGTTTTGTCTGCAAAAGCGCTTATTTAGGTTTAGGACGCTTTTGTGGTGGCGTTTCACTTCAGGATGAGGTGGGGCGGTCTTGGAACGTTCTTTTGTAAAGTAACGCTGAGTTTGCGCTATTAGCATCGGAAAGGATTCCAAAACTTTACGAACACAAGTTTGGTAATCAGACGGACCCCTCTTCTACTAAATGCCCAAAGCCGACAGTGTGTGAACACTGTAATGACAAAACAGGTGGGTTTATCGCGTCTGATATTGTCATTTTTCTGCATTATTTCCTAGTTTTGTGCAGCCCTAGTTTGAACGCTCTCATGATTTATGTGTTCTTTTACTCTTCTCCCCTCTAAATGTGTGTCAGCAGTTAGAAATCCTATTTCTGCTGGTTTTATAATGGGACCGACTGTTGTGGCTTTTGCTGATTTGTGGCTTGAAGCTCAAGTTTGTCCAACTTTTCCTCTGGGTGCCATTATCCGTGGTGCAGTTGTTCGGAGGTTTCAGCCAGGACCGCAGCTCTAACCTGCTCAGCTGAAAATGAAAAAGCGCTGCTCTTCCCAGGCAGCTGGCTGGACATGGTTTATAAAATCGTGACAGACATGAGGTCCCACAGAGCAGCAGGAAGCTGCAGCAGATCAGCTGGGTTGTCTCTCGGGGCCACATCACGCAGGTGGGAAGTGCTTCTCCCTGAAAGAGAGGTGGGGGGGAGCTCCAGATGGTGGCTGGGTGTGGGTTTGACAGCTGCTGCAGCTCGTAGGTGGCTGTGTGATTCACTCTGACGCCATGTTCCACCTCGCTGTGCGGAGATCACTTCTGTCGCTTTGTTGTGACGGAGCAGATCTGCTCCCAGGGCGGCAGCGGCGCCGGCGCCGGCAGCAGCGGGCTCTGCTCGAACACCTCCACCAAACCCAATCTGTCACGCGCAGGTTTATGAAGTGTCTTTGAGCTGTCTAAGAACGTGGGAAGTTTAATCTCAGATGGTGAAGTGTTTTCTTTTTCCTTTGGGATATATGACCCGAATAGAGTAAGAGTCATGTAGAAATATTAGTTTGTGTTAAAGGGGAAATAAAATAAAATCTAAAAATAATGAGTTTTCATGTTTTTCTTTAAGTTAAACAGTATCATAAAACACTAGTTGTCTATTTCTCTGATTTAAAACGTGGATTACTTGTTTTAGACTTTTTGTGTCAAAATCTCAAAGTGTGGTGATTGTGTGGGCGGACTTAACTCCTCGGTTGGTGGCATAGAAGGAGGCGGGGCCAGATGTGGCAGACCGCTGTAGGACACTGAGGAAGTTACTGTTGCAGTGTTTATCAGGGGAAATGGAAGCAGAAGAAGAAAAAAGTTTTGTTAACAAGAGTATCGGTTTGAGAACACTTTGTTTTTTGATCTGGACTGATGCTGTCAGGAACTCAGCCCCACATTTCACAAGGGGAACCCCTGAACTTTACAGTGATGTCACACAGTCTATAAGGAGTTTCCCATCCGGACAGCTAGAGGCGGCCGGTGCCGGTCAGATGATGGGAGAAGGCAGGCGGTGGTCTTTTTCAAACATTAACTCCACAGTCAGTCATCAGACTTTGGGTTGTAATTTTCACCAGGAGCTAAACTAACCACATCCATCCAACGTTCTTGTTCTTTGGGAAGCTGAAGAATGACTCAGCTGTTGGAGTTTTGGGTCTGTTTACACGATTAATTGTAATCATTTCACCCCCACACTGTCTGTATTTGCTATTTACTGCCTTGTTGTCAGAGAGACCCAAGTCATTTTTCCGATCTTTGATAAGTAATTTTAATTTAGTGATTTTTTATTTTTTTATATATAAATGAAACCAAGCACCTTTTATGATTTTCTTTTGATTTGTGTTCGCTTCAAAACTGTTTTCTTTTCCTCTTTAAAGCGATTCTTCTGCTCTTTGTGTCTTTCAGGGCGAATATCGATGAAGTGGAAACAGAGGTTGTGGAAATCGAAGCCAAATTAGATAAGGTAAGAGCTTTTTGTCATCTCTACCAACTCACTTTAATAGTTGACTTCATGTAGCAACAAATCCAACAGAGCAAATTATTGGATGTGCATTTATAGCCTGAAAAGCCCAACGATGACTTGATGATTGGAATGTGTTCAGTGGGGAGCAGCAACTCGGAGAACCAAAGGGAGAATTGGTAACTTTAATTAAAGTGTAATTTTTTTTTGTTTCTTTTTAACACCTGGAATATTCTAAAAGCTTGATGCAAACTTGTGCAGATAAAATTTCAATATGTCTGTATTGCTGTTTCAATCCATATCCAGCAACTTTTCTGCCATAAACCTTTGTTTTGTTTGTGAGATTGACACCAGCCATGCCAGCTTGTCCTGTCGGGACTCGTCTTGTGTTCAGTCAGCTGAGACCCGGCCAGGTCGGGTTTTGCTTGTATGCTAATTGCAGTGAAATGAAATATTTGCCCTTTGGCAAAAAAAACAAAAAATACCCACAATTTTCAAGTCACTGTTGTTATGTAATGAGCGTTATTTTTTCAGTTAACCTTTGTGTAACCTCGCATGTTATTAAAAACAAATTCTTTCTCATAACTACAAGCTGACAAAGCTTTAGATAAAATATCGAACCGTAGGAAACATGTTAAGACTGTTTCTGTTTCTTCTTGCATGCATTTGAAACAAGATAAGTTTACGTCATCATTATTATTTGTGGTGTAATGAGATTAGGTGTGAAGATTCAACATAGCAGCAGGTCCATAAACGGACAATACTTTCCAATTCCGCTGTCCAGTACAACGCACGTTTAGCATAATGTAACTGGGCCAGAAAAGTAATCTTTCTTAATATAAATTGTGTTAAAAGAGTTATAAGAGTTATAATAAGTTGGCTAGATTGGTAGCTTATAGGACCAATATGGCAGCAAGCATACATGTGCAAAGTAATGCATTATTTTTTTGAAATGTGCAAAAGGTTTATTTCAGTTTATTGATATAGCAACAATAAGTAAAAAGTTATTTATCTAAGAAAGCCAGCAGATTGTGTTGAATCTTCACTTCGTCACAGTCTTCCATCCTGAGCAGCACATTGGTGACAGTGGAAAGGAATGACTCCCTTTTAACAGGAAGAAGCCCCCAGCAGAACCAGAACCAGAACCAGACTCTCATCAGGACTCTGGCAGCAGCATTTTAACAAGTTCTTTAAGCACCCAGATAATAAAGACGTACAGTAATCCAGTCTAGACGTGATAAATGCATGGACCAGTATTTCTGCATCATTTTGGGACAAGATGTCTCTAATTTTAGTGATATTATTCAGGTGGCAGAAAGCAGTCCTGGTAACATTTTTAATGTGGGGGTTAAAAGACACATCCTGATCAGAAATAACACCAATATTCTGTCAGGATGGGGTCTGAGCATGGCGAACCCAAGACGCAGACTCATTTTTTCAAAAAACAACAGATTTAATAAAACAACAAAACTAGAAAACAAAAAGCTGACGTGGCAGCAAAACAAACTCTAACAAAAATCCAGGCATTAACAGAGGCGGGACAAGGCAAGACGAAACAAGGCAAGGCAAGGCACTACTAATAGCGACATGAACAAACAACATCTTACAAACAACAATGAATCGGCAGGGAGGTGGAGAGGAAGACCAAGTTTTAAAGCAGAGGGTGATGAGGAGAAGTGGGAACAGGTGTGTGATCAGAAGTGAAGACAGCTGGAGATGGGTGTGACAGGAAACCAGAAAACTACTGAGCAGAGGACAGGTGAATGATGACAACAAACATGAACAGAAAAACTAAACTGAAACAAGAACTCAAACCGAAACAAGACAATAATCAAAACAACAAACTGAAAACACCAAACTATGACATATTCTTTACATTAGAACTGGGGGACAAAGTAATGAGGAAGGAGGTGAAAGGCTGCAAAGTTTGTTCCCAAGATGCTCAGGTCCAAAAACCACCAACCTCTGCCTTGTCTGAGTTTAAAAGCAGAAAATTAAGAGTCATCCAGGTTTTTATGTCTTTAAGTCATGTTTGCAATCTAAGTAACTGATTGGATTAATCGAGTTTCATGGGCAAATATAATTGAGTATTATCAGCGTCACAATGAACCTAATGGAAGCATATATAAAGTAAAGAGTATTGGTCCAAGCACTGAACCCTGAGGAACTTCATGACAAACTTTGCTGAATGAAAAAGATTCATTATTAACATGAACAAACTGGAATCTATCAGAAAAAAAATTATGTTAGCTCACTGAAACATTAAACATGTCAGTGAGCAAGAAACAACAGCGTCAGTGAGAAAGCTTCTAAACTATCCCAAAAAACAAACCTGGACTTTCAGTGTGAGTTATGGAGATTATTCCAGTCCATGGCAGCAGCAGCTTCAAAAGATGAACTACCGAACAGTGTTTTTGTTTAAAGAACTCTCAGTAGTATATATTTAGCATCTTGATTGTTTTTAAGTTGCAGATGTGACTATCAATGATCAATAGACATAAAAAGGGGCCAAAAAGGGAGTGTGAAACAATGAATATTACAAATGTGCCATGATGATGCTGCAAAGTAGGGGCATTTTGGGTTTTTATAGATAATAAATGATGTGTATTCTGGCAATAAATCTTTTTTTTATTAACAACAACAACAAAAAGCTAATATAATGTAAATTGACCCACCTGGGAAGTTGGTATTGTATGCAAACTGAGCTGTTTCTAAATGTCTTCACTGATAAAACAGTACTTTGTCAGTCTAGTTTCTTACATTTGTTCCGGTACTCTAAAACCAGCGCAAAAAAGGCTCCAGTTTGTTTTACCTCTGAAATGTTCCCACTGATTTAAAAATCCAACATGTTTGTTCCCCCCTCACAAAATAAAACACAGTCACGATTATATTTGTGTACTTGCCGTTTTAATGGTACCCAAAAGAACTTGTTGTGGTGCTTTCGAAAGGCTCCATTACATTTCTTTAATCTTTCAGGTCATTTCTACATAAAGTTTTTAGTTTTGCTCGACTATACCAGTACCGCAAATGAGCCCAATATGAAGAATTCTAATCGGCTTTAAAAATGAGTATCTTAAGAGGATTTGTGAACTTGTGGAGTTTGTGTCTCAGCATATTTGCTTGCGTAAACAATCGGCAGCGCTGACAATTTGACCCAGATCTCTCACTAATCATCTATTATTCAGCACGTTTAATGCTTGGCTTCCTACGCAGCGCAAAGTAAAACCCCCTTATGTTGCACCGATTATTTTAGAACTTTATTTATCTTGTTTTTTATATATATATTTTTATATTCAGCTAATCGTACTTTAGCTAGTAACTTTAAAAGATGCAAATCCATTGCTGTAAGTCAGTTTCTTGGAGACAAGTTAAACAGATGACAACACTCCAACTAGTTTAAATCTAATAGTTACTTAGACGGTGGTGGATGTCCTTTTGTCCTTTTGTCTCTAATGGTGGGACAGTAGGACCACCCTGTCCCATGTCTTGTGTCTCAGGATGATGTAAAATATCCGCTCTAGTTTTCAGTCCTAATCAGTGATTTTCTTTGTTTAAACTAAGTAGAGAAATACTCTCTCCGTTAGGATCCTTCAGTGTTTTTTTTTTTTAGGTGTAGTCTGGAAAGTCCTCCCGCCGTTGTGCGGTTGAGACGAGTACTTTTTAAATCGTTAATGAGGGAATCGTGCAACATGTGGGATTTTGTGGTTTCACATGGTCTCTCTGACACGGATCTGAAACCTGCATGGTGCTGATGCTGCATTTGAAATGAGAAGAAAGGAGGGATCTCCACATACTTACTTAGTCCTCGGTGTCTGATCCCACCTTCCTGGCGTTGGTAGTCAGTGCCACCGGCTGCCTCGTCTGCGTCACGAACGGCGTAATGTCGCTCGGTTCGGCGAGAGCTCATCAAACCGTGGCTTGGCTTTCGAAGCATCCAGTTGCCCTGTGGGGGGGGCGTGGCCAGATGGTGTCAGAGGTCCGTCTGGTCCTGTCTCCGGCCTGACCCTGAACCGCACTTTGAATCATTCAAATTTGCTGGGAATCAAATTTGAATCAAACCTGGTGCGTTGAGGGCCGAGCCGTTCAGAACACACTCCGAGCGATGTCGCGTGAGTTTGCTCATGACGTCATTTTTCAGGTTTGAGCACAACGGCTAAAATAAAAATTTTATCTCATGATCATTTTTCATCATTAGATGATATTAGTCCAAAGGCAACAGAGCAATATGAGTTCCTTCAAGGAATTCCAGGCTTTTAGTAGAAATGTTTTCTGTGTATTCAATGTCAGAAGAATGGGGTCCATCTTACACCTTTGGCTATTTTTTTTTTTTTTTGTCAGGTTTTACTTTATTTGAACTATTTTTATCCACTAATATAATGACTCATCTCTGCATTATAGACTAAAAGTAGAAACATGAACTTATGGTCGACTACTTTTGATGCTATATCACGTCATGAGTCGCTTTCAAGCCTTTTGTGTCAATCTCCAATGTTGTTTATTCTTTATTTGCCCCTTCCCACGTTCATGGGAACATATTTTTTTGACTTTCTGGGTAAGAGTGGCAAAATAAATCTCCCTATTTTGACGGGACTTCGAGCTAAGGTTTTCACCGAAGCCCCCGGCGTGTGTCTGTTTCTCCACAGCTGGTGAAGCTCTGCAGTGGGATGATTGAAGCCGGGAGGGCGTACGCCAGCGCCAACAGGCTCTTTGTCAACGGCATCCGGGACCTGTCTCAGCAGTGCAAGAAGGACGAGAAGATGTCGGTGAGCTTCCCGATCTCGCCGCCTCTGTTTCCGCCCTTTCCCCCGCGGCCTTCGCTGTTGGGCGTCCCTGTCCGGTCCAGGTGTTGGCCTCGCAGCTCTGTCCGTGTCTGAATAAACGCACATCGCTGCTAAATTAGTCAGAGAGGACTGGAAAGTTCTGGCTCGACCCGCAGCGCAGACATCTTGGACTGTTTTTGAGTCTGCTGACATTAAGTGCTGTTTAAAAGCGTTCTTAGCCTCAACTTTATGACTAATCGTGAGTTTCCTATTAAAGTCCTGTTCATATTTGTAGTTTCCATTGTAAAACAACAACAAAAAAAGGGAATTAGCTCCACTATAGTGGCTCAGTTCCTTGTGTTTGCTTGAAGAAGAGCTCAGTAAAATTGCTTTTAATTAGCGATTTAAAAGTTGCTTCTTTTCTTTGATAAACTTGCAGCGATGGGAGCAGTGGTGACAATATTTTTGCATTGTGAAGCTAACATGTGTTTCCTTTTTTTTATGTCTGTGTGTGTGTTTTCTTTGTAGGAGTGCTTGGAAAAGTGTGGCAACAGCCTCCAGGAAATCATAAACTACCACATGGTAAGTGGTCCACGTGCTCCCACACAGAGCAGAGTGAGGCGGAGCGGCGCGGTAATAACACCATCTGGGGCTTAGGGCCATTCCAGGGTCCTGTTTTCTCCTTCCCGCAGCGAGAGCTGCACCGAAACGGACCCCGGCTCCTTCCCCGCGCCGTTAAACCCGCGCTGCTTCATTAAAAAGTATTCGGGACTTGACCTCTGCTTTAGGATTTACCCACGAGTGAGAGCGAATCGGAGGCTGCCAGCTTGGGAACACAGAATACATCCAGAAATGGCTCATTGTCAGGACATGGACGTTGCCCAGTTTGTCCTCAACTATTTCCTCAATAAACCCAATGAACAGTATTCCTGAGTAAAAGCAATAAAGAGATCTATAAAAACTGGGTTATATTTAAATAAAAGTGCATTTTAAGCCAATCATATCAATGCATTCAAGGTAACTATTTAGATTAACAAAACATTAGACATTTTAAAGCCATTTGCTTTGCAATTTTCCACTTTATAAACCATCTAGTAAACTTTTTTGAATTGAAGCTGTGTAGAAATGTAATAAAACATGTACACTGCATAGCAAGTATGTTAGCTTATACCAATAAAAAAAGTTAATTAGTGGTGTTGAACTGAAATATGGCAAATATTCAATCCATTTCACTCCATCACGACAGCTTTAATATCATGGTTTCAGGTGCAAATGTATTAATTAATGTTTTAATCTTCTTCTATAAAGCGTGGTAGTTGACTGATTAACCTTTAATGAAGCCATCAGTCACAGTTTAACTCCTGCGTTATTAGAGCTACACTGAATGTTAGACATGGGTCCGTATCAGTATGATAACCTCAAGCAAAAATACCACAATTTCACCGCATGTCAGTATGAAAACAGGAGTTTCTAAAAATGCATCCCAAAAAAGCCATAATTAGGTTTTGGAGGTGATTCGGTCAAAGGTCAAGGGCAAAGGTCACCCTATTCTCTAACTCATCAACAGTGTAATGTAGGAATGTCAAACTGCACAGCTGGACGCCTCATGGGGCAAAGATGATGCCTGTTGATTTCAAAGTTACGGGGTCAAAGGTCAAGGTTACAGGTGACCCCTTTGTTACCTGTTTTTGGTTGTGCTTGTCTGTCTGTTAGCAGGGTCACATAAAAACTAACAATGAACAGATTTGAATAAAACGCTGTGGTCTTGGCGGAGGTTTGCGCTCCCGGAGTGCTTCCAGTTGATATATTTTCTTACATTAGTCAGAATGTGTGTTTAACCATCTGTAACCCATCCTGACCCCGCCGGCCCCCATCCTGCCCCTCTGAGGACCTTTGAAGTCCATTAGCTTGAACCCACAGAGTGCTTCACCGCGCTCCAAAGTGCACGCTTTGTGTACGCGCGCGCGCGTGTGTGTGTGTGTGTGTTACATTCCTTACCGAAGCTGCAACAAAAAATGTCCTCCCTTCCGACCCATTCACCCCCAGCCTATTGATGGAAGGGGGGGGTAGAACAGTGGGGTTAATGGCTCGGGTCACTTTGGCAGGAGCAGATTAGATTTAGCTGCTGGACGGTAACAGCCTGACATGCTGCAGAGTGTTGTTACAGAAGGGCGGCCGTGTGCGCAGTCTGACGAACACGAGCCGCTAGGAGCACATGAGCTCTTCTGTGGCTTCGGTAAGAGACCCGAGAGGCCTTAAAAACTATTAGAAAGACTTCAGTGTGGGTTAATCTCTTCCACAGCGGCTGGTTGGCTGTAAGGTCTGTTCTAAGCTGTTTCTGAGTGGGATCACAGAACTGTCCTGAGTCAACACAGGAGGAGAACCGCTGAAGCAGCCGACTGCAAAAAGCTGCACCTCAAAACGCTGTATTCTTTTGTTTGGGTTCAAGTTTAACTGATTGGATTTCCATACAGAATCTTGTCATATATGCTGTGGGCCATAATGGTTTTCTGTTATTCTTTGACCGTGTCCTCCTCCTCACCCCACCCCAGAAATATGCATTTGAACTTCCTCCTTCTGTAATACGAGCTTTGCCTGCAGATAAACTGAGAGGAAGGTGAGGAATAAGGCCAAAAGAAAGCAATGAAAAAAGAGAACTTGGTCGTGCTTTTATACCAGATTAGACAACAGAGACATTTCTCATCACATTCAGATCAGAATGAGGCAAAGGAACTTTGACATTTGCGTTCTGATCAAATACAAAGCTGCTCCCGGCTTTAGTTTTATCCCGAGGACCTGTAATAGTTGTAGTGAATCTGATGAGCAGCAGCTCCGGTGGGTTGTTTAACCATAAAAGTGCCACAGTTGATGATTTCGATGTGCTGGTTTGTTATTTATTTGGCAGCTGTGTGCAGTTTGCGTCACTTCTGCCAGCCAAGGAGAAGTCCTGCACATAAACTCCTATAAAATATGAATTTCCCTTCAACGGGAGAAGAATATAGCAGACCAAACAAACTGGGAAGTACGTTGAAGTGTTTGTACCTATTGAGAGGTGACTGGGTTCACTGTCCTAAAGCACCGCAGCAAGACTTAATTAGATTTGGAAAAAATCTTTTTTTTTTCCCCTCACAGCTTCAATTGAAACTCTCACTTTCCCTCATATTCTGGGATCACATGGAAAATGTTCTTGTCTTGGCACCAAAGATAAAAGACCGGACATAAACAACCCGTTACACCATGAGGGTGCACATTTAGAGGTGTTGTAATTACCCAAACAGTCTTTTAATATGTTTTATCACGACCACCAGGTGCTAAGTGACTGCTGTCTTTGGCTCTTGTAAGTTTTAGGATTTATTTTATTGTTCGTATCTTACAAGGCTGGGATGCTCTGTGGCAGAAGATTCAACAGTCTTAAAAAGCTAAAAATGAGTGACATTTAGTTTTAGTATCTCTCAGGTCTGAGTAAGTATTGGGGGAGAAATAAGTTCCGTATTGCATTATTCTAAATGCAAAAATCCACATTTCTAGAAAAAACTCGAGCAAGCAAAGTCTCTTTGACATGGATTGCATATAAAAGATGAACATTGTCATCTTCTTCTCCTGGTTCAACGTTATAGCCATCAGTGTTTTGGTTTTTGACTGAGAACCCATAGCAGCTTGCGTGTTCATACATCTCAGCAGCTTTAAGTGGCTGTGCCGTGAACCATGCAGTCAGTTGCTCTCAAATGGCAAAGTTTGTAGTTCAGTCCCCAGCCCCTTCTTATGTTGACATTTTTCTGTCATGATTTCTAGTATTTTTTGAGTTTGTTCTTAGTTTTGGTTTTGGGTTCTTGTTTTTCCTGCTTTCTTGGGTTTTGTTTTTTCCTTTGAGTTTTATTTTATACTTTTGGTTTTTGTTCTCATGTTCTGTCTTTGTATTGTCTCTGCCTCTTGGTTCTGTCCTCATTGTCTTTGTTTATCATTATCCTCTCTTTGCCCTCAGTCTACTCCTGGTTTCCTGTCACACCCATCTCCACCTGTCTGCAATTGTAATCACTCACCTGTGCCCACTTCCCATGATTTCCCTGTGCTTTAAAATCTGGTCATTTTCTCCACCTCCCCGTCGGTTCATTGTTGATTGTTGCTTGTTATTGTTGCCTGTTATTGTTGCCTTGTCTCGCTTCGGTTCACCCCTGTCTGCAGTTTGGATTTTTGTTATAGTAGTTTTGCTGCCACGCCCGCCCTTTTGGTTTCTAGTTTTGTTATTTTAATAAATCAGTTTTTATTTTGAAAGATAAGTCTGCATATTGCGTTCGCCACGCTCACACCACGTCCTGACAGTTTCTGGATAACATGGTAAATATCCCGTTTAAAACTTAATAGAGCTCAACTAATGATTATTTTAGTTGATGATTGGTCAAAAGTCTTGTTATATGGTCGATTTGTCGACACCCACCTGTCATTTATTGGTTTAATCAGCCTTTCTCCTGCGTAAACCAGAGGCACCTGTAATAATCTTTTAAAAGTCAACCTTGTGTGTTCTTTTTTCGAACAAGACAGCACATTAAACAGAACCTAAACACGTCTAAAACAGCAGGGGAAACACAAGAGGGTCCGACCCTTGAAGGATGAAAGTCTGCATCATCAGACATTCAAGAAAACCAAAGGCTTTCATCCCAACACTTCATGTATTTGGATGAAACTTATTTACTTCTTAAATTCTCACCAAAGAGTTGTTCTTGTAATGGATTTTGAGGCTGTCCGCTGAATGTTTTATTGGACTTTTGGTCCATAAAGGGTTTCTTATGGTTTGCGAGCACTTTATAAGTTTATTTATATGAGAGCTTTGGTTTTAGTTTATTGTTATACCATCCATCTGTCAGTATTCCTGTCAGACTGACCAATCTCGTGTTTGTCTGGTTTAGTGTGTCACTCTTGGCCACGGCAGAGTGTGGTTTGGCGTCCCTCCTGATCGTGTCCGGTCCGTCAGAGCTGCCAGGATCTGTCTGAACGCTAATATCATCCCCTCAAAGGTTTTCTTTGTTCCTTTGAGGTAAAGTAGAACAGAGGAGGGAGGTGAGAGTGCAGCGTGGCGAGGTGGGTTTCCCCGTGAGGCAGATAAACGCCGCGGAGGAACAGTTCCGGCATCAACAGTTCAGGTTCAGTTGAGCAGGTGAGTACTTAATTAGGCGACAGGCAGTAGAAGGCAGGCCAGACTGGTTCCAGAGAGATGGGTAATCCTGAACACAGGTTTGCAGAAACAAAAACAAACTAAGATCACGACAGGGAGTACACAAAAAACACAGCTAAGTCTCTCACAGGCTCTGCACTTTACCGAATGGTAAACAATGCTCCAGCGCTGGTCTGGTTCACACTGCAGCCTTAAATACTCCTCCAACTCTGATCAGCCTGATCCGTCACAGGTGTGAGAGGAGTGATGATGAGGCGTCAGTCACCTGCTCAGGAGACGCCCACCAGGAAGCACTCACACACACAAAACCGCCAATCACCACACTTTGTTTTCACACTGTTGTTATCCTGTAATCACGTCTTCAGACAGTTGACTGTCTGAAGACGAAAAGAAAGATGAAAATATTATTAATTAGACACTTACAAGAGTGTCTTTCACTAATTTTCTGGCGGTCTATTTGTCAGTACATTTTATCTAAGCGCCATATTTATCTTCACGTTCAGACCCCCCTTATTGACTCACCAAATGAAGTGATTCCATCCGTTACTAGCCCTGTTGATTTGGATGCAGCTGGTTCTTATGGTGCACAGACACCCTGTGGGTTCGTGGTCCTGTGAAGGTCTGGTGTCAACTTGCCACAAAGTAGCTCAGGAATGCAACAAGCTGCATTTACACCAGAACCAGGGTGTCTCCCTTGCAGTTCTCCTACGACGCACAAACGCCACGGGTCGTGGTGCGCTGGTTTTAGCTGGTATCTTTTAGTGTGCGGTTAACCCTGCGCCTCCATCCACCTCAGTCCTGTCTGCTCCGGGGCTCAAACTAATCTGACACTGGAGCGTTTATGGGCGCCGCGCGCCGCAGACCTGCTAATTTAGATTTGACTCCCAGTGTGTTGGGTGGCATCTGACAACACAAATGCTCAGATACCACTCACATTTTTTTTTTTTTTAAACTGCGTTTGGGGAAACAAATTCACCACATAGTCACAGTCAGAGACTCAGCGTTTGACTTCTTAACAAAGGTTACCTAACGTTGCCTGAGCCTGTGTCCAGTGCAGTAATCAACAGGGGCCACGGCTTCTTATGTGGCATCGAGATGTTGCAATTTCACATTTATATGAACCCAAAAGGGTTTCCAGACCAGTAAAATACATTTTTAACTCCCCAACAGAACAGAAAACATCTCTTAGTGGCTTTTGAAACCCACTAAAACTCACCACTTCCATCTAAAGCGGGCGATTTATTTAGATTCCAAACAAACAAGTCTACTTCGAGTGACAAAATAAAGAAGTTCATTTTCTCATTATTAAAGCAACTGTAAGGTGTTATTTTTTTTTTAAAGAACCACACTTAAATCCTTTACCCCACATGTATCGTTCTGGGTTTGTCATTTAGTCAGGTTGAAGTTGGAACAGCGTATCTGCTCAGCTGAGGCGGTAACATGAATTCTTTGACATCCTCTCATGTACCGCAGTGGATGTGACTGCTGTGCAGCGTCGTACCAAAAAGCCTCTCCTCCCCTTTCCTCCCTCTCTCCCTCCCTTCCTCCCTCCCTGCCCGAGTGACCTATTTAGCAGCAGAATGCAGACGATGTGTTCAGAGGGCACGGGAGACGACGGCTCTTGAATTTAAATCCAAAGGCAGCGTGTTATTGTGTCAGAGTGGGCGTGTTCAAGGCAAAGCAGCATTCCCCGTCCATTCATCTGCCCCCGATGAAGTCACTTCCCTGCATCTTGTGCAAACAAAAGGGCGCGCTTGTCGCCCCCTGTTGATTGGACGCAGTACAGCTTTAACATTTTTTTCCCTCCAAGTATATTAGAATGAAAGATATTTGCCTGTATTGTTGCACTGACCATTTCTATTTTAAGAAGTATACCTTTTTAAACATTTGAACTGGTTCTGTTTGGTTTTACTGATAAAATGTCAAATATGATGCAGCAAACACTCCCCTTATGCCGAGGTAGAGGTTCTTATGTCGTCCAGTGTTCGATTGTATTTAGAGTATTGTCACATGAGATGCAAGAAGCAACAATTTTTCTACTTTTAATGTGTTTTAAGATGCGATGGAGCAATATTGTTTGTGTGTGTTTTGCAGATACTGTTTGATCAAGCCCAGCGCTCAGTGAAGCAGCAGTTACACAACTTCGTGAAAGAGTGAGTAAATGTGCGATCCATGTCTCTTTAAGGCTCCGGCATCCTCTATAAGAAGTTAAGAAGTCAGTTATCGGTCACGTGGTTGCAAGACGTTTGTTTTCTCACACACCTTTCATCGTCCACGAGACACTCGAATCAGAACTCCCAGGAAGCTCCTACAGCTTTAAAACGGGTTTCTTCCTGCTGGCTTCTCAACTCCCCTGTCCTCCTACAGATTTTTGCTTCCCTTACCGCGACCAGACATGTTTATTAAACAGACTGAGACAGAACACGCCGTTTGGTATTTTCAAATTTGACGTTGAACAATAATGAGCAAATGAAGGAAACGGGTCCCTACGCTGCCCGGCCGAGGCGAACTTCCTCCCGGCCACCACAGCCATGAGGAGCCTCCTGTGTCTCCTCGGTCTTCGTAGGTTTCTAAGTTTTGCTGGAACAGTTGTAAAGATGTCTGTATTTTCTAACAGCCTCCAGCTGCTTCTCAGCGGAGCAGTAGAAGCAAAAGGACTCCATTAAAGCTCACCGGCTTTTCCTCATAAACACATAAACACACTCACAACAGCTTCTGACAAATCACACTATACTTGGCTCAAACCCCTGTGAGAAACAGGCCGGCCCTGGCCTTGTGTCACGAAGGGGCAGACAAAGATGCTACACAAAGAAAAATGACGCAATTTTCGTCACGCAACCACGTGAATGATATCTGACTTCATGACTTCTCATTGAGGATGGAAAGGCCTTTAGGCCTTTAGTTCCTGCTGAAATGTGCTATACAAATAAAATTTGATTGATTGATTGGAGTTTGAGGTGTTTGGAAAATTTAGCAAAGGTGGAAAAAACAGGCATAAGTTCACCTTTAAAAAGGCAAATATGTCCTCATTACCCTGTAAACCATTTTAGGTGTATATAAATATTAAATGTAGTACAGCCCAGACATGTTAGACGCATTATGAAGAAGATGCCTCTGGTGACTTTAAAGATCTTCAACTGAGACTGGAGTTCAGTGGAACATTGCTGTGGGGACATCCGCCTTAAACTCTATTCCTCCGTGTGTGTGTGTGTGTGTGTGTCAGGGATGTTCGAAAGTTCAAGGAAACCAAGAAGCACTTCGACAGGGTGCGCGAAGACATGGAAATTGCCCAGGTGAAGAACGCCCAGGCGCCCAGGAACAAGCCCCACGAGGTCGAAGAGGCAACCGGCGCCCTCAACATCAGCCGCAAGTGCTTCCGACATCTGGCTCTGGATTACGTGCTACAGGTCAGCCAAAAATTAGGCAGAAACACATCCTTTTTCTTAAAGGAAAATCGGTTATTGTTATCCACAACTTTGCCTAAATGTTAAAGTAATGCTAGCATCTCATGGGGTTGAGACTGTCGGAGACTAGCTGGTGATTAGTTGGTGCCTTGATGTTGTGGGAAAAGAGGCACATTTTCAGTTCCAGTTTGAATTGAAAGTGTTTGTGACCAGTTTTTGGAAATGACTGATTGCAAACTGTACTCTAGGCTGCGCACATTATTTTGTTGCCCACATCATCCCTCCTTGGCACCACATTTATGATTTATTTACCGGAGTACACGTTTGAACTGAAGACAGGCGGATTTGGATCAGTTTTTTTTTTTTTAGATCTACGCATTTGGAGCCTCTGAGCTTTTTTGGTCACAGGAAAGCTGTCAGGATCTGGGTTTTTTGGAATTGTCTTTGTTAAAGTTTCATGTTTAGTTACGAGTGGTCCTTGTGTCTCAGGTTAATATTTATTGTGTTCCCTGCGCCACTATTTGCCCGCCCTCAGGCATCTGCACCTGCCCCTAGTTTGTAATCACTCACCTGTTTCCACTTCCTCATCATTAGCCTTTACATTCAGTCTCTGGTCATTTTTTTCTCTGTTGGTGTTGTCAGTTTCTGCACCACAGTGAGGTTATGCACCTTGTGTCTCCTCGCGATCATCTGTGTAAATCCTTATTAGTTTGCTGCCACATCAGCCTTTTTTTAGTTTTAGTCTTAAGATCAGTCTGTACTCTGGGTTCATTTCCCTAACACCTGATGAAAACTTGATATTAATTATATTTTCACCTGACAGACTCATGTTGCCAGTACAAACACCACACTTTGATCACTTTGCTCATATGCCAGGTTGGGTTTATTTTACTAAACCAATTACTTCCTACAGGAACTAAAAGACAGTGATAGAAAGTGATCCCTGTGTTGTCCATGGCTTCTGTCGTAATAAATGGGTGAAGGAAGTGAACCCAGAGTGTAGACTCAAACTTAAGAGGAGTTAATTTATTAAACTAAAGTAAACACAAACAAAGGGCTGACGTGGCAGCAAAATAAGAAGGAAAATCCAAACATAAAGTAACATGGCGTGGAGCAGAACATGACGATATGGAACCGAGAGCGGGGGAAACAGGAAACAATGATCCAGCAGAGTAGTGAGGTAAGTGACCGAGTTTTAAGCATGGAGGATGACGAGGAAATTGGACACAGGTGGTTGACAACAATTGACAGCAGGTGGGGGTGGGCGTGACAGGAGACCAGGAGTAGCAACTGGGGAGGAGTAAATGGTAGCAATAAACAGGAACAGGGAGAAACTAAACTGAAATGATAACTCAACAAAAACGACAAATCGGAACATAAAAACTCAAATCCTCACAGCTTTCCTCTGTTCTCCAGTTTGTCTCTTGCCGCTCTCAGACATTTGACCCGTTTGAGACCTTATTTGAAATTTTTCGAGGCAGAGAGGGTCAAAGCTGTAGGGAGACGTGCTTTATATGGAAGTGACAGCGTAAATGATGTGCATGTTTGCTGTTAGGAGCATAAAGGAAAGAAGCCACAGCAGCTACATACAGGCAATAAGTTTTAATTACCTCCAATCAGGTTTTAGGGTCTTACTGTACTTTCAGAAACAGGAAATGGAGAATTTCCACTAGAGGAAGTTGATTCAATGACTTTTTGGTATCAACTTGGCGATTCAAATTGAATCCAGACCTGGATCTGTTTTTGTTTGTTCTGCAGATCAACGTCCTCCAGGCAAAGAAGAAGTTCGAGATCCTGGACGCTGTAAGTTAAATGCGTATTCACCAGTCTACGTCTTTGCGATGTCATCCCCGCACACGTGTAACGTGATTGCTCGTGCTGCTCCCCCCCCCGGCAGATGCTGTCGTTCATGCACGCGCAGCACTCGCTCTTCCAGCAGGGCTACAACCTGCTGGACGAACTCGACCCGTACATGAAGAGGCTGGCTGCTGAGGTGAGCGAAGCCTTCTTGTCCTTCAGGTGTTTGTCGGCCGTGTTTTAGCTGAGCTGTCCGTTTGTTGCGGCGGGTTCAGAGCAGAATCGGTGCTTCATTACCATACACTGACCCGGCGTGTGATTGGCGGCGCAGCCTGGGTGTGCTTCAAGGGCAGCAGCTCGGGATCACTCCCGCTCTGCAGTCCGCGTTATGTCACTGCGACGTTTAACCGTGTGAACTGACTTTTCAGCTGGATCAGCTGGTGATCGATTCAGCCATGGAGAAGAGAGAAATGGAACATAAACACGCAACCATTCAGCAGAGGGTGAGTTCCTGTTTCCTATAGATCAGTGAACCACTTGCTGAGCCATATGGCTTTAGAAGAAGGCTTGTCTAGAGAGCGCTAAAGTGAATTAGATATTTAAATATATTCTCATTGGAGGCTAGTAGAAAGGAGGAATTGTTGAAACGGTAGATTTTGTGCGGCATTCGTGTAGCATTCTGGAAAAACAAAAAGACAAAATCACATTATCAAAAAATCGGAAATTGTCAGGTTGAAAATGTGCATTTCCTGGCTTCTAAGTTTCGACCTTAAAGGAGTTGTCGGGTTCCTAGTCCTGCTAGTTTGATCCACTTGGTCCAGTGCATTTGTTGTGACTGGAAAGGGATTAGCCCCGTGCAGCTGGGAGGTGTTTGATTAATCTCCCTAACAAAGTTAAGGCACTGATTTAAGCTCCAAGTCAGGTGGAACTAAGTGTTTTAGGAGATGGTAATCCCACTGCTGTCGTCTCGTGCTGACGCATGAGTTGGAGCTTCAGACCGCTTTTAGTCCTGTAATCTGCTGACTCCTCAACTTCTTTGTATTGTCAGAAATATGGCTCCTTGGATAACGTCAATGTTCAACTCTACGCTGAGGTCAGATTGTAGAAGCTCATAAGGTTTTATGCATAGCTTTACCTACCTCCAATGTGTTGAAAGAAAAACATATTCAAAGAGATGAGGACTCAAGTAACACTTAAATACAGGAAAACTTCAGTTAATGACATTAGGCCGGATGAGTCGAACTAATGCCACTAAGAGAAACATGTTGGTTTAGCGATAAATTTATTGTGTAATATAGTGTAATATAACTCCCAGATACTAACTGTATCTGAAATTAAACAGTTTTGGATGCTTGTGACTGTCAGAATCCACTGAGTGTTGGGTTAATTAGTTACTGTTAACATGCTAACACCATCACATGCATACAAATACCAGAGATGCTAAATATTAAAGCTACCGAGCATTAGCATGTTAGCTAGCATGCCCATTTGTTAGCAACAGCACCGCCCTGTTGGACACATGAGTCACATTTTTTAGGTCTAGAAAAGTAAACTAAGAAAACATGTACAAAACTAATAACATTTCCTTTAAATGTACTTTGCGTACAATGCTATTCAGTTACTCTTAGCATGCTAACAACCCCACACCAAAAATGTAAAAATTATTAGTAAAGCTGCTAAAAAATTAGCATGAGAGCTAGCATATCTGCTAGCAACAGCACTACCCTGCTGGAAGCACGACTCTCATATTTCATGTCTAGTGTCATAAACTATGAACAAAAATTTATCAAACTAATAATATTTCCTTTAACTGTTTTTTTTTTTTGGGTGCTGTTTAGTTATTGTTAGCATGCTGACACCCCAGCCACGAAAATAGAAATGCTAAACATTAAAGCTACTGAACATTAGCACGTGAGCATTTTTATTGTGAGCATGTAGCACTGAGGTTTAACCAAACCTCAAAGTAATATTTCTCTTGGTTAATTTTGATGACGATACATGTTTTTCAGTGTTTTCAGCAGGCCTCACGGGTATGATATATTTCTAGTGCCTTAAATAAATGGAGCCCGTAAATTCAGAGTAGACTCTCTCTGTCTGTCTGGCATCGTAATATTTCCGAAAGCCTTATTTTTAGGAGGCTGGCGTCTGGTTCTGCTGGGCCCCAGGATCAGTGACCATCTGCCAGGCTGCTCCGCTCTGGTGGGAAGGGTTGGGTCAGATCTGTGGCCGGTTATCGATCATTTTGTGTCAGAGCTGTTAAACGTGTCAAACATCATCTCACTTTGGAGCACATATGAAGTCAAAAGCCTGAGTGGATTTTTTTTTTTTTTTTTATGAAAATGATATTGAGGTCTGTGCGTGACGCTATTTGTTGCATGACAAGACAGTAAGAAGGATAATCAGAGGTGTGCTGAACCTGAAAGATTATCACATTATCCTCATTCAAAGCATTCTGCCGTTGGAGACTCTAATTCTCTCTTATCTTCTGTGTGTCTTTTGTCTTCCCAACATCGTCATCGTCTTCCAGACCCTCATGCAGGTGAGTTAGCCTCATTGTATTCCGTCTAAATGATCATTTTTTCTCCCTAAAAGCTTGTTCCTTATGTCTTTCCTTTGATCCCCATCCACCACGTGCAATAAGCGTTGTGTAAACTCGGACAGGACAAAGAAAAACAGCTGTTACCGACAGTTAGAAGAGGGAGCTGAAGTGCAGCGGCCGTTGACGCTGGTGTTGGCTCAGCACACAGAGAGAAATAAAAGGCCCCCCCCCCGCCCCGAATGCCAAAGCCATTCATTTTTAACCACAGCTCTAATGGAGAAGCCTTGTTCGAATATGTCGGCCCCGCAGCCACCCGCTGGGCCCGTCCCCATCCCGGCTTTATTTTTTTTACCACTTTCAAAAGCCGCAAGGACGTAATGACAGAATATTTTAGATCAAACGCTGCTTCCTTTGCTGAATTTATTTAACACTTTACACGATGGCATCGAGTTCAGAAGTTTGGATTGTGACAGTCGGCATGGCAGCGAAACAATGGCAATTAATTTTTTTCCCCCCCAAACGATTTTAAACTTTTTAAAAAGTTCTGCTTGAGAGACAGGATTAAGGCAGGGAGTTTACGTGTTCTCCCCGTGTATGCCTGGGTTTATGTCTGTTTGCTCCCACAGACCAAAACCATGCATGTTAGGCTCATCAGCAGCTCTAAATTCCCACTAGGTGTGAGTGAGAGTGAGTGGTTGTTTGTCTCTACGTGTTCCTGTGAAGGACTTTGACCTGTCCAGGGTGTCCCTCCCCCATCCCCCTGTCATTTAAATCTGTGCCCATCCATAAGTCCTTCCCAGCAGTCAGTGTGTCTGAATCATCATGAAGTCACTCCTATATATCCTTGCACTCTAACGACATGCAGTAACTGATGTGATTAAATTATCTAAATCATGAGCCGCCTTAAAACTTTCCAAATTGTCTAAGGACGGCAGCAATCCTCTTTGGTCTTGACTGCTTTTGGACTAGCCATTAGCTCATCAGTCCAGCCAAAGCTAAACTCTGCGTCTCTCAAATTCTCAAAGAACTACCTGCAGCAGGTAAGATATTAGTTGTAACTTTTTACACGAATAGATTTTTTTAAAGAGCTGGTGAAGCGCAGCAGGGAGGAGGAGGATTTGACGGAGGCAGATGCCTGACAGGTGAAAGCTGAGCAGCTCATGAAGCGGAAGGCTCCTCCGGGATTAAATAATCACTGCTGCCGGCTGGACTCACCTGGAGTCTGCAGGCTGACAGCCGCAGCAGCAGGTGGGGTGACGGATCAGAACGTGATGTCTGCATCGTCCCGGGCTCCTGCTGCTCAACAGCTTGCTTTACTCCACGCTTAGTCATTCACTGATGTTCTGTGACGTTGCTCTCTTAATAATGGATGATGTTTGTTGTGGGCTCGAGAGATTTCAGGGCAGCGCGCAGCGAGCCGCTTGTTCAGTGTCTTCCTCCTGGGCTTTGGACGGAAAACATGAGCTGAAGGTAAGCCGCTGCTTTGTTAGTTTGCAGAAGTTTGTCGTCGGCAGACAGACAGGCAGGC
>NC_051437.1:6537337-6567480 GCF_001649575.2 Kryptolebias marmoratus | reverse complement strand
CAGGCAAACAGACAGGCAGACAGGCAGACAGGCAGGCAGACAGGCAAACAGGCAGACGGCGTGTCTACCGTGAAGCTCCCACTTTAAGTGAGGGAGGCGCTTTGAAAAGAACTGTAAAACTGAAGCTGCTGTTTTCTCAGACAGCCCCTGCTCGTTTTTGGATCAGGAGCAGCCGAGGCGCTGCTCCGTGAGTCGCTCCGTGCCCTGTAGTGGCTCCTCGGGCAGCTGTATGGTAATTAGCTGTAATCCTGCGGCTCACGCTGCAGCGGGAGGGTGGCTGTAGTGGAGGACGCCCACGTCAGTGTTGGAATTCCTCTCCAGACTGCAGCGGCACCGAGTTCGGGTTCCCAGGATCCTGAGGAGGCTTTTATTTATTTATATATATTTGCTTTTGTTGTTGTTTTGAGCTTGTGTTGTGGGATTTTTCACAATACTGCTGGAACGTACCAAACATTTGAAAATGAAGATTTTTTGCCAGTGGGACCACAGTTTGGTGGGTGGTGGATTTTCATCAATTATCACCTGTGTTCTTGTTTAGCATTGATCTAGTCTTTTCTTTTGGAATGACTCTTAAATCAGAAATAGGGCTCTTGTTTTGTGTGCGTGTGTCTGTTAACCACTGTACAAACCTAGAGGAAACTTGCAGAAAGCCATAACTGGATGCGCAGCTACAACTGATCAACTTTTGGAGTCGACCTGATTCAAGATGGCCGCCACAGGCAGATGATCCCAGTTTGAAACTCTGACATGTATGGTGGCATTTTGCTTTCCCTCAAGGAATGCTAGGCCTGGACACTGAATATACACGATAAATGAATTCACACAGACAGATATGCAGTCAGCAGCTGCAAAAAATGAATCATTGCACATTCTGATGCAGTTTTAAACAAAAAAAAACATTCTTTAGCTTTTCCTCTGTAGTACTTCTACAACACGCTTGATATGTTCTTGAGGAATTCTTCACACTTTGAACCTTTGTCTCGTTAGTTGCATTTCACCTCCTCTTCATTTTATCTGTTTCGATAACCGCACGTACGAGGAGACCGCGCCATTAAAAAGATTTACGTTTTTCGAGAGGCTTGATCAGCAGCTGACGTATGAACCTGCCTAACGAGGAATCTTGTCCGAGCTCCTCGGTCTCCAGGCGGTCTGAAGGAATTCAAGCTTGTTCTTAGTTCAGAAGGTGACGTGTGGGACGCAGTAAGTCCTGCTCCTATTCACGCAAGGAGTGAAAAGTTCAAGGTGCTAAAGCAGAGTCCAACACTGAGCTGGTTTAGTGTTTATGGGCCTCTCCCGTAGCGATGTATTAGAAGCACAAAGCGCACTTTAGAAAATGCTGTCCTACTGAATATTTCTTTTTTTTTTTTAGGTAAACCGTGCTGTGTAAAAGAGTTTAAATTTCCTCTTTGTATTTGTAATTTCCTTCCGAGCAGCCAGACCTTTTCGTATTCTTTTAAATTGATCTCGATCGACAGCTCTTTCAAAGTTCTTCTTTGGACTTTTGTTGCTTTGTTACTGAATTTCTGTGTAATCCTTGCACTTGGCCATGACAGCATATTGTGCAGTGTGTGCTCAAAACTGTGGGAAAGTAGAGTCAGGCTTTAAAAACTGTCTACAGAAGAGTAACTGTATCTTAAAGTTGACCACTTCACAGGAAAGTATGGCTGCTTAGAAGTAAAAGATAAAAATGGAAGAATGACTGAAGACTTGTTCAAGGCTGCATGTGTCAAAATCTTAAACGATGTTTTTCTCCATCCATCCATTTTCTTAACCCTCTTCTCCTTTCCCGGTCACTGGAAGCTGGTGCCTGTCTCCAGCAGTCACTGTGTGAGAGGCGGGGGACACCTTGGACAGGTGTCCAGTCCATCACAGGGACATAGAGACAAACGAGACAAACTGTTCACGCTTTCAGTCGCGCCAAGGGCCAATTTAGAGTTACCAATCAACCTAACATTCATATTTTTGGTCTGTGGGAGGAAACTGGAGTAAACCCATGTGAGCACAGGGAGAACATGCAAACTCCACCCAGAATAATCCCAGGCTGGGAAAGAGATCCTGAACCTTCTTGCTGGGAGGCGACAGCTCTAACCACTGCACCATTATGCCACCCATGATGCTTATGTGATTTCTTAAAATGAATCTTTTAGAAAGGGCTAACACTCATTGTGCTATCTATCACTTTGCTGCTCCAACAATGTAAATAACCAAACTAAAGGAAATAAAAAAGATTCTAATATTCACAATCACACTTTGGCTCCTAGCGCTCACTATGTGTGTATAACTGTCTATATGGCTGTAATCGTTGTTATTTGTCATGAAAATATAAGAGGCCAATTTCACTATATGCTGCCTCTGTTTATGACAATCTGCCTTGTGCTCTCATCTGTTGAGTTATAAAATGCCCACAAAAGAAAACTGACAGCCATGTTCTTTACGATCATGGACTCAGCTGTTTCTTCATGACCATGTGACGATTGTGATGGTTCGTCTTCTGTTTCCTGTTTGATTCCTGAAAGGTTTTCTTTATAATCAGGTCTTTGTTTTCTGTGACAGCCAGGATTGACGCTCTTGTTTCTCCCAGGACTTTTCGTATGACGACTCCAAAGTGGAGTTCAACGTGGACGCTCCCAATGGCGTGGTGATGGAGGGCTACTTGTTCAAAAGGGCTAGTAATGCTTTCAAGACCTGGAACAGGTGAGCACCAAGGCAAAAAAGTGGTTTTGTTTTCAAATATTTACACAGCACACGGTGGGGTTTACCTGGTCTGTGACTCATATAATACACATCTCAATACTCTGCCAACAATCCGATTCATTAAAAATACATGAGCAGCAAAAACTGATAGGATGTGATGCAGCCCCTAATAAGTCTTTAAACACAATACAATACAGTATTTATTCACAATACAATTGATCCTTTCAAAATGTTAACATTAGTTCCCTGCAAAATTAGTTGAGCCCCATAATCAGAGTGAAGCACACTTTGGGTGTTTGTTGCTGTTTTTACTGGCGCTGCTGCAGTTCTCCTCCTGAGCTGTAGGTGGTGCTACTGAGGCCACAGTGCAGCTAAACAACCGGAACAGCACCAGAAGAAGTAGTGTACATTTAAAAGAAGGGAATACAAGGAATCTGTTATTTATGCACAAAATGTATCACAATGTGCTTGCAGAGCTTACATTGAATACTTAAAAAAATATGAGTTTATTGATGCAAACATGTGATAAATAGACTTTTTTTGGGTTACAGATATACAGTAGGCTGTTTAATAAACTTAATTATTGGTACGAGCACGTTTTCCATATGACATCCATCTAAATTATGTTTTATGTTTTATGTTTTTTCACAGACGGTGGTTCTCCATACAGAACAGTCAGCTGGTTTATCAGAAGAAGCTCAAGGCAAGTCCATCCATCCCTGAGCTTTTAGTATCCTCCGGGGGGTTAAATGGGCTGTGGGAGGCTAACTGAAGCCAAAGTTTTTAGTGTTAAAGTGATTGTCTCTGAAATGTTTGTTAGATGTCAAGCAAAGAAAAAAATTAAAGCAGCCGTCCTTGAAAGAGTCCATACAGACACAGACCGTGTGTGGAGGGTGCATCCATCCATGTCTGTCCCTTATTTCAGTAGGACTTAACTTCTCTGACTCCACTTTAACCCTCAGTACCAGCAGACAGATGTTTAGGCGGACTGAGGTTTTTATCTGACAGATAACATGTTTAACAGGGATAAAACGGGCGGACATGAGAAGGTGTTCTTGTCTCAGCAGGACTCCCTTACGGTGGTGGTGGAGGACCTCCGGTTGTGTTCTGTTAAACCATACGAAGACATAGAGAGGAGGTTCTGCTTTGAGGTCGTCTCCCCTTCCAAGTAAGGCACAATTTCCTTTTTATAACTCCTAACCGTGCTGGCAGCTATGCTGGAGGTGCAGCTGGTTCGTGAATTTTAGTCAAAGTGCAAAGATTTGATTGAAGGGGGAAGCCCGCTGTCTTTACTGATCTGTGGAACAACTGACCAGATTTTTGGGTTCATCACCAAATTAATCTGCAAACAGTTCCCATTCCAGTCACGGGGTTTCCCCCAGAAAAGAGGCTCAGCCCGGTGGTAGGTGGTGATTTAGTAAAAAAAAAAAAAAGGTCAAAGTTGACAGGAAAGTTGAAAATATGGCTATTTATTATGTGATATTGTAAGATATTTGTGCCAAATATTTACACAACTAGTTTTGCAAAAAGGCACTTTTGAAATACTTTTTTAAACAAAAATACAATTAAAATAAATACTAATTGTTTGCACCCAATTTGAATCCTAATTTTAGTCACATTTACAAATAAATTAAATGAACATAACATGTGTGTCACATCAAGAATAACAACAGAGAACTCCAGGACTTACCAGGAGTCTAGTCCCTGTACCACCACTGCTCCTAGGACTGAAGGATAAAGTATTAAAATATAGTTGGTTGAGAAAGTCAAAATCTTTTGCATCTCAAGTCAAATCTAAAATAAGAGTGGCTGTTGTTCTGTTATGTGTGATTAGCCCGTTAACGTGCTCAAACAAGGCGCTGGACATAAACGTACCTGTTGAATGTTGTTGTACGACTGCACGTTACCACAGCCCGCACGTTAGCCCGCGTGCACACCTGTAAGTAAAGGAAAGTGACGTGAATTTTGCGTCTGTGTTGCAGGAGCTGTATGCTTCAGGCCGAGTCTGAGAAGCTAAGACAGGCGTGGATTCAGGCAGTCCAGGCTAGCATCGCTTCAGCGTACCGAGAGAGCCCGGACACCTGTTACATCGAGGTGAGTCCTGAAACGCCTGACAGTTTGCTAAACGCAGGTGTCATGATGGGAACAAAACTGGAAAAGTTTGACATTTTAGATGATTTTTGTCAGCCTCGTGGGAGCAGAGATTGTAGTATATAAAGCGGATCTATTTACTTCAGCGGAAGCACTCCCCTAGCTACTGAGTTTCTAGAGGTTATCCGCCGGCGTATTGATATGTGTGTATTGTTGAGACAAATGAAAGCTAAGTAAAGTCACGTTCGTTTTATCTTCGAGTTGAGTCCTTCTTTTAAATGTACTACGTTGGAGCAAAGACACAACAGAGATGACTCATCATTTAGAAGAAGATACACACTCAGCTGTAGTGTTAACGCTGAGTCAGCATTCATGCTGTTGTTTTTCCTGTTTAAAGTTTCTTCTGTAGGTTTTTTGCAGTCAAACCACTTCTGCGTACTTTTATCAAATATTCAGTTTGATCAGGAGGATCAGCTTTAAGTTTTGGTTGCTGTAACTTTTATACTTTTCAAGATATTTCACTTTATTTACAACAAAGTACTCCATAGAAACCCACTGACTTTGTGAAACATTGTTCAGCATATTTGATCTGTTTCTGTTTTATTCTTTGCCTAGGCAGAACGGTAGCTTTTAGCTACTATTTTGCTACTTTTATCTAGCATTTAGCAAAGTTTAGCTTTGAGATACTCATTTGCTTATTTTAAGTTGTAGAAATTTGTTTCGGTAATTTTAGCTTTTACTTGTTTTTTGCTTTAGCTACCATTTTGCTCCTTTGAGCTTTTAGCTAGTGTTTTGCTAATTAAAGGTTTTAGCTACCGTTTTATTCTATAGCTGGTGTTTTGCAGATTTCTGCGTTTTTTTCTGCCTGTTTCTAACAGTTCAGTTAACAGTTTCTTCAGCCTTAGTTTAAAATAAAACCTGCTCTATCCAGTGATGACTAATTATGTTGCTAATAACACCAAAAAATGACAAAATTATGATTTAGAACTAAAATAAAAAATGTAAATTGCAACAAAAATCTTTTAATTTTTTTTGTCCTAAATAGGGTTTTGTTCTGTAAAACATATTACGTTAGCTTTTTTTTTTTTTTTCTTTAATCAGCCTGTTTTTTTAATCTTGGTAAATGTCTTGCATTGAGGCGGTGCAAGAAACCGCTGACTTGCAGCTGAACGTCCCACCGAGTGTTTGTCCCGTGTTTACGCTCAGCACCTGGACCGAACGGCGTCTCCGTCCACCAGCAGCATCGACTCAGCCAGCGAGCCGCGGGAGCGCAGCGCCAGGGGGGAGAGCATCCTGCAGCGCATCCAGGGTCTGCCGGGGAACGAGCAGTGCTGCGACTGCGCTCAGGCCAGCCCCTGCTGGGCCTCCATCAACCTGGGCGTCCTGCTGTGTATCGAGTGCTCCGGCATCCACAGGTCAGGAAGACCGGCGCTCTTTATTTCTAACCAGCTCTGGCCGGTGTTTACAGCAGAACCAATCCAAATAACTCTGTCATTTATCAGATGCTGAGCTAAACGTTGGTGTGGGAGTAGCCAACACATGCTCTGACAGCTAACAGATCAGGCAGCGGCAATCTGAGTTTCATCAAGAAATGCAACTTTCGTTTTTTTTTTTAAAAGATGCGAGCAAAAAAACCCCCCAAAATATCTATTAAAAGGGAAGTCTCCCTTTTTTCCTTCCCCAGTCGCTCTGACCCTGGAGTTAGCCTCCACCCGCTGAATATTCACGCTCCCCCTCCTCAGGGCTCGTCTCCTCAAAGAGAGATTCAGACACGGCCCTTTTGTTGTAGGACAGTTCTTGTCCGACCGCGGTGCCGTTTCCTGGAAACCAGACGGTGATTTGCATCACACTGGGATACATCCTGGAGGAGCTGCACAACGCCGTCATTTAAAAAAAAAAAAGAGCAGAATATGAACTCGCAGCCTCACGGTCATGACGGGGTCGAGTTAGTCCACTTACCCAGATGTGTTTTTTTTTGCTTTAATAAACTCTGAGTGTGTTTGTGTTGCAGGAGTCTTGGAGTTCACTGTTCGAAGGTGCGCTCGCTCACGCTCGACTCGTGGGAGCCAGAGTTATTAAAGGTACACGCTCTGACGTAATGTGGTTTATGTGTTCTTGAAAGCAAGTAGGTATAGCGCATGATGCAAATGTTTGAAATATAAAAGGAGTGTCAGACACCTTTTGGTTTTAGAACAAGAAAAAAACATTTTAAAGGCTGCCTTCAGCTTTCTTCTCTAAAGCCCGATAATAAAAACAGATTTTTTTTTTTTTTTTGTAATAACCTAAGCTGACAAAACGCCAACATTCCGTCGCACGAACTGTGCAAGAAGCATAACGAGAACCAAGACCAAACGAAATGTTAGAGCTGCTGTTAGGGGCTCGTTGAGGTCACCGTGGTAACCGCGCACCTGTGTCCGTGTCGGCCCTCGTTACGGGGACAGGCAGACAGAATTTATGCCTCCAACGGACAGCCGCTGTGTGAAAAAGGTTCCCGATCCGTAAATGGGAGAAGCGTCTGATTGTCACACGTATACATTTTTCTTTTTATGCATCTAGTTTTATGTAAGAGGCATGACACCTTAATTAAAAACCTTCCCTTGCAGTTTTGAAGAGAAAATTCTAAATCTCATTGTAGTCTAAGGGGATATTTTTGCATATTTCATCTCTTTTATAATTTATCTCTACCAATAGTCACATCACACTATTCCTGATTGAGCCGGCATGTTTTGCTTTTGCGTGGCTTTTTCCCAAAGTTGCGGGAGGAGAAGTGAAGAATAAATAATTATTATTCATTTTTTACACATTGGCATTCTTAAATAGTGTATCATGTCCAAATCTGTGTGCAGCACAGGTCACCATCTTGATGTGAAGACCATGAATATCGTTTTTCTTTTCATGCCTTGTAGTTGATGTGTGAGCTTGGAAACAGCGTCATCAACCACATCTATGAAGGTTCCTACCAAGAACAAGGCCTACAGAAACCCTCGCCGTCCAGTTCAAGGTAAAACGCAGCGAACAGCTGAGTAAAACGCGGTCCCTGCCGAGCCCCTGAAATGGAACGCGGTGCGTTTGTGCAGGCAGGAGAAGGAGGCCTGGATCAAGGCGAAGTACGTGGAGAAGAAGTTCCTGAAGAAGCTGGCTCACACGGAGCTCCTCCTCAACGGGGAGAGGAAGCCGGAGCTGCGGTGGAGCGCCAAGAAGTGTCGGAGACACAACAGCGTCAACGCCGTCCACAGGACGCACCGGCAGGAGCCCGGCAGCACCTCCCCTTCCACCCTGTCGGCAGGTTTGTCAGATAGCTCTTCTGTTTCTGCTCCGTCACATGCCTTATTCTTCATTATTCTAGTTCTTTTTAAATTTCCACTGTGTTTGTTTTAAACTACCGGGTTTACAAATTGTCTGGTTGTGTAAAAAATACAACCTTCTAACCTGCATTTTTTTTCTTTAACGTCTTGTCGCACAGCAGTCGCCAAGTTCAGACGAGAATCTCTGTTTTGTCCCGACGAGCTCGATTCGCTCTTCTCCTACTTCGACACAGGATCTGGGCCTCGAAGTAAGTGACTCAGACACACTGAAAACTGCGGGTTGAGGGGTTGCTTAGGTCAGAGACGAGCCGTGTTGGTCACTCAGTCCTGCCGTTTTAAGCCAGAAGTCGACCAAACTGAACCTGACTGAACCTCTGCTTTTGGATGTAATAAGTAAGGGAAACGGATTTAAAATGACTTGTAAGAAGATGTTTAACCTGGTTGGCTTTGTTAATAATTTAGTTTGCGCTAGACAGGGTGTTTAGGTTCATAAATTAGCTTTCGTTGTTGCTAGCTAGCAGATGCTAATAGCAGTTAGCAGCAGCTATTAAGCACCAACTCAAATTGGAATCATCTCATAAGCCAAACTTTGGGTTCTCCTTTTTAACATAACTTTTTAGGAGCTCTAATTCAACATTTTAACCCAATTTTAGGGCAGAAAACTTAACCCAGTATGTTTGGTTTAACTGATAATCCAACCCTGCTGAGTTAAAGCTACCCAGAGCTGGGTTACAAGTTAGCTGGTTCTAACTTAGCAGTTTTTAGTGTTTACGGACACCTTTACTATGGACACATGTGCATATGTGTTAGTGTAAACTTTATATCTTAAGTTGACCTCTTGATCTGCCTTTTAAAGACCGTACTATTAGATTTCCAGACGTGTTTACCGTGTCCATGTTGTCTGGGTCCAACAGGCCTGAGCAGCGACAGCGGTCTGGGCGGCAGCACGGACGGCAGCTCGGACATCCTGGTGTTCGGCTCAGTGGTGGACAGCGTCACAGAGGAGGGTGAGTCCAGTTCAGGGAGGTCGAACGGCACAGGACGGCTCCAAAACCCACGTGGCCGATGTCCTGTGAACGGCCCCTCTGTCTTCTGCGCCCCGCAGAGTGTGAGGTGTCTGAAGACTCGAGCGGCGAGGCGGAGCTGGAGGCGGAGCCGGAGACGTCTGACCCGGAGGACGCCAGGGAGCTGGATCCAGGTGCGCTGCTCTACAAGGCCTCGAGGGCTCGCAACCTGCCCGTCATGGCTGCAGCTCTAGCTCACGGCGCGGACGTGAATCTGATCAACGAGGACGATGAAGGAAAGACGCCCCTCATACAGGCTGTGATTGGGGTTAGTCCTTAATTTCACTTTTGTACTGGGTGGGCTTTTTGAAAAACAATAAAATCACCATTATTTATAGACTATATGAACTGGATTAGGCTTTGTATCTTGTTGCAAACTGCAACATATTCGTGGAGTGTCCCAAATTCCTTGCATGAACCGTAGTTCTCTGCTCTCATGTCGTAGAAATTTTGAACATGATCAAAACAATTTGCACAACAAACATAGTCACAGATGTCGTGGGCTCCTGGAACCTGACTCAAACCCTTAATTTAATTTTCATGATTCAGAAAGTTAAGGCAAATGTGAGACAAGTTTGACGACTTGTGAAACTAAATTGCAACTGACTGGAGAGAAAAAGGAGAATAGACTTTGGTGTTTGTACTTGCAACGCCAAAACTATTAATGGACAACAATTCAGTTCGTAAATTAGATTTTGGTTTAGATCATGTTATTGAAGACTTGCTGCTTACTCAGTGTCAAATAAGCATCAACATGAGTGGAAATCCTGCTTTAAACACAGCTTTTAATCCCACCGTCCCGGGAATATTATGTTCTTGCTCCCAAATTAAATTGCACAACTGTTGGGTTTTTTTTCTTTCTTTTTTTTTTTTTTTAGGGTTCCCTGGTTGCCTGCGAGTTCCTGTTGCAGAACGCCGCAGATGTCGACCAAAGAGATGCGAGGGGGAGGGGCCCGCTGTATCACGCCACATATCTGGGACACACGGGGTGAGTCGTGAGCTACGTCGCTCAAAGTTTCTTCTGCCTGTGCTGCTGCATTTAAACAGCATTTAATGGGGTTTATAGTTTGATTGTAAGTAATAACTCTACAACTCTGCCGCCCTTCGCAGCATTTATAGCAGCAATAAAAATCTTCTCTCATGACTTCCATTTTGTGCCGCTTTCTTCCAATGGTTTTATTTATCAAATCAAATCAACATTTATATCCATAACCCTTTTTTAACAACCAAAAGGCACAAAACAGAAGTTCAAATGAACAATAAGAACAACCAAAGAAAACAAAAAGTTCAGAAAATGGAAATAAAACGTCAGAGTGTTGTTGTTTTCCAGGCAGGTGTGTTTATTCCTCAAACGAGGAGCCACGCAGAACGACGGCGACGAAGATGGCCAGGAACCTCTGAGCATCGCCGTGCAACAGGCCAACGCAGACATCGTCACGCTGTGAGTTCATCGGCAAAACGCGCTGTCGGTTTTCAACACGTTCCCCTGGTTTCTGATGTGTTGTCAGCTCGTCGCTCTCTCCGTCTCTGCCCCCCCTCAGCCTGCGCCTGGCCAGGATGAACGAGGAGATGCGGGAGTCGGAGGGACCCTTCGGACAGCCAGGTCATTACCCCGTCAGCAGCCCCACCGAGCAGCAGTATAAGAAATGCATTCAGGAGTTTATTTGCCTCCACATAGCAGACTGCTGAACTGTGTAAGGGTGTAAGGGTAGGGCAACAGCCTGTTTTCCTCTCAGGGTAACACCCGATAACACCTCACCGGTAATCCCCTTTAATCGTGTCAGATCGCAGACTGTTTGGGCAAAGAGACCTCACTGCAGTGGAAAGGCGACTCACTCGTCGAGAAATAAATGGATTACTCGTCAGCCAATCAGCTGAGATTTCAGGCTGAATCTGATTGAAAGGTTTAAAGGATACATGAAAACTCCGGGAGGACGCACACTGAACGGATTAGCGAGTAGTCCTCCTCAGAAGGTAAAAGAGCAGCTGATAGTATTAGTTTCTTTCTCATTTTAACAGCAGTCCCCAAGAATCATCTTTGTTCTTAAGCCAAGCTGAGCTCGGATGATTTAAATCTAAACATTAAGGCTGTGTTCACACTGTCCACTCACAAAGTCTGTTAGCCATTTTGCAGGGCTGTTCAAAACTCTGACTGCAGTCGTTAATCCACTCTGCAGTGCCCTGAAAACCGGTCACATGGTTCAGGAGAAGAGGCGTACAGATGTTCTACGCTACATCGGTGAAAATAGACTTAAATGCACTACGGCCTGAGCCAACACAGCAAGCTAATTAAGGCTAATGCTAACGCCCCCAGCTCACTGTGAGCTTTAAACCTGCTGAAAATGTCTTTAATTTTCTAGACGTTCCTATTATAAAGTGGCTCCTTCCTCCCTGCGTCGAAACAAAGAAACCGTCACAGTGTAAACATCTGAACGGTTGTGCTGCTGCCCGGCTTGTTTTATTATTTGCACACAAACTGCAAGTCTAAAAACTGTTGTTCTGTCCAGAAGTATCGTGTAGGTGGTAATAATGCAAAGTTTTAGGACACTGAAGGCTCGTACAGCTGCAGCTGCAGTTCACGGTTGTGTTAAAAGTGGCAGAAATATGTCAGTGCTATTGAGACGTAGGACGTTAGCCAAAATCAGCAAAACTCTGTCGTCCCTCACGTCAGATTCAGGCGTGTACGCCAGCCATGTTGCTTGCGTTTATTCCTGCGACACCTGACTGAATCCTTGAGGCATAGTTATGAAGCACGCTGCGTTCATAAACAGGGACTGTCCCCTAACCCCTAATGTGCTGCGCAGTGACCAGGATGTGGTGAGGGAGGGAGTGAGCCCTGCTCTCCTCCGTTAAAGGATCAATCCGTTTAATCTAATCTGGAGCTCTGCTGCTCCTGGACAAATCACAGAAACGATCTGTTTCCTTTCTCTAATTCAAGGATTGATCAAGTGAAACTTTTCTATTAATAAAAGCCAGAAAATGCACTTTTTTTTTTACCAATAATAATTTCAAAGACTATCTTCTTTGTTTTATTTCGGACAAATTCCCTGAGCAACAGTGCAATGACTGATTCCGTGCAGAAGATAATCAGTTTTTTGTTTTGTATGATATTTACCATGGTAATAATAATAATATTTGTATGGTATTTTTTTCAGATGAATATATTTTATTTATAGACTTTATTTTATTGTTTAATGTTTTTGTTTCTCCTAAAGAAGCAGAGCATCAGTTTTATGTTTTTTTTTCTCGTTAGTGAACTTATTCTGCAGAACAAACTGCACTTAAATCCTTTTTTTTTCTGATCTGACATGTCATAGTTTAGTTCTTTGTTAGATTTCTTTGTTTCTAACTCGTGGGAAGATGTTGCCCAAGGCCTCCAAAGTTTTGTTGCTGTTCAGGAGCGTTGTATGGGAATTGTTGACATTTAGCACTGCTCCAGAAGCCTTAAAGGGGACATTTCAGATCTTCTGAAGTGAGGTTTTGCGAAGTGGTTAGGGAACAATTAATATCTTTGAATATTTGGCCTCAGTTTGGAGAGAAAAAGTTTTTATTTCTCACAGGACGACTCTGAGCAGGGGCAAGACCAAAGTGGTCTATAAACGCTCATTTATAAACCTTTAAATCTGTCACGTTTCTCCACAATAAATGGTTATTTACGAAAAATTCCAAGAATACAAATAGCAGCAGCAGCTAGCTGTAGCACTTCAGGGGGGCTGGCAAGAATATAATGAAACTGGCTGTGATGTAAAGGTTTAAAAAACTGATTTTTGCGTGAAACGTAATAGAAATTTTGAAGATTTGAGTCATTTTATGATTGAAACATCAGCTTCGGAAGCGGCTCCGAGTGGAGCTGCTGCTGAAGCAGATGTGTCCAAGTTGAAACGACTTCAACCTTCAACATTTCATAGCGGTTCAGGTAAATGTCATTTATTAAAACCGTTACACCACCATCATTTTCATATTACACCGTGGTTTTACACAGGAAGTGCTCAGAATTAGCATGAAGCGCTACGATTTTGGAGACTAAAGGCGTTTTAAGAGGGCAACACTTCACTTGGGTCTCTCTGACGAGCCTTTAACTCATCAGCCCTGTCAACTGAAACTATTTCTTCAAACTGAGGTCGTTCAAAGAGCTATCTACAGCAGGTAGGATACTGATCATTTATAACGTTTACACAAAGGCCTGCTTCAAACAATCTGTACTATGAATTGAAATCTAAATCATAAAAGTACATGGAATTAAATCTTTGTGGATGAAACAACTTCCTGCTGTAAACGGTACAGGTTGGAAACATATTTGTTTCTCAAAGATACCACGGGCTGTTGGACTTTAGTTTAAACCAAAGAAGATCATCAGAAAACTTTCCTGTAGGTGGGAGCTCAACTTTGTGTTTCTGTGTTCCATGTGGTTTAACTGCTCCCTGGGACAATCGAGTTTGAGTTGCACAAACGTTATGTTTTCAGATGACTGCTGAAATCTTATTCCTTTAGGTGCAAAAGTGTAAACACTGTATGATTTTTTTTTTTTTTTTTAGAATAAAATTAGCTGTACTCTACAACAGTTTTATCTGCTGTAAATGACTGATTTTTACTACTAATCTGTAGTCATTTAGAGTCCACCCTCTCTGCTAAGTAGAGGAGGAAAAAAACAACCCACTTTTCAGATGACTTTTGCGTAGTTCTGGTTTTATATTTGCCAAATAAAAGCGTTTAAGGACCTTGGCAGTGACAGGAAGAGCAGCCTTTACTCGTTTTCCCTCATCGGTGATGTATTCGAAGCACTTTGGAAGCGCGTTGCCCCCTCTCAAGGCGGCCTTTCCTCATTTTGAGCAGTTCGTGCTGCAGCAGCTGACAGAGTTCAGATGCTGCCATTTTCATGAAGCCATTAAAGGATTGCGTAACATAGGGTTGTGTATCTACAGCGACTGTTGTGTATATAAATTACAATCTACTAACACTTCTTACTTCTGACCTGCCGTTTTTTAACTTGTCTTGTGTCTGTCTCCGGCTGTCGGCTGTACTGTTCCTTTAACTACTGTATTTCAAAACAATCTGTGAGGATTCTGTACCTGCTCGTATTAATCCAGCTTGTTTTACCCTCTAATCTGAGACTGAAAATAAACAGAATGTGTGACTTCACACTCGCCTCTTCCTCTGCGTCTGCGCTTCTTTTTCTGGGGTTTCTTCTTCTTGCTTTAACAAACTTTTACTAACTTCATCTCTTACATGTTTCTGACATCTGCACTAAATCTCTCTGCCGCGTCTTACATTCAGTGTGTGACACAGGAGTCATATGTTCAGGGATTAAATTAGACATTATATACAGATAACAAGCCCGGCTGGTCAGATCTCCACAAGTAAAATCATCCACAAATACTAGAAAGCACCACGAGACAGAACTGATTTCAGTGACTCACATAAAATGAGCCAATGTGGTTATAATAAGTCATATATTTTGTAAATGCACAGTTTCATTTTTTTTTATTTGTACTCATTTATGGACCATCTCCTACCTTTTTAAAGAAAAAATCCAAATAAGAATCTATTCCAACAATTTAAAGATTGTTGGACACAAGCAGCGCCTGTCCAACCTGAAGGAGCTGCAGCAGTTTGGTCCCGAAGAACGGACAGAAATTCTAGTGGTTAGACGGACATATTCTCGCTTGTTTCCACAGCAGGCATATTTTGAATCTCCAAATTAGACCATACCCCTCCAGCCCAAAAAGGCCCGACTCGGCAGCAAAGACAGAAACACAAAGGAACAAAGAGCGCACGAGGAGGGCTCCAGTGTGGCGGACTGAGCACAGAATGAAAGCCAAGAGTTTTAAATGTGCGGGGAGGGATGAGGTAAGTGTCTGCAGCTGAGGCTGATGAGGAGAGGGGACAGGCATGAGGTGAGAGACCAGACTGAGGAAAGAAGTAGATGGCCCAGAGAAACACCGAAACACAGATCCTGACACAAACAAAACCGAGGGAGGCGAGTACTTTTGCACTAAAATGATAATAAAAGTCTGAAATCTATGATGAGACTCAGGAGAGTTCGGCTTCCTGTCAGTCTCTGAGCCTGGGAGCTCCGTCAGCTCCTTCACAAACGGGCGGGTGGAGAATCCACAGTTGTCATGACGACAGGGAAAGCGACGGCTTGTTCATTCATCGAGTTCCTCCTTCGCCTGCATTGTTGCCATGACTCAAAAAGAAAGACTCAGGTCTCAGGTTGTGGTTCTCACTGGCATTTTGTTGTTGTTGTTGTTGCCTCCCCCCCCCAACGCTCCAGGAGACGCCACGTACGTCGACATCTTCAGGGAGTTCTCCCACATGGCGTCCCACAACCCCGAGAAGCTGAAGAGGAGGAGCTTGCACTTCCGCCACTCCTTCAGGTAGTTTCGCCAAGTGTCCGGAGCCGGAGGGGAGGAAGAGGAGACTTGAAAGAGCTCATCTTCCGCACGCCGGCCTCAGTCGGCGAAACCCGGAGCTTATCGACACACTTTGGTTTTCCTCACATTTCAGTGTGTTAAAGACAGAGGAGATTTTTTTTTAATCATTATTTTGAGGATTTGCTGGTCTTTTCCTCTAGAATATGTTCAGATTGCATCACTTTCAGCAGTTTTTAAGGAGCACTTGTTTTGTTTCTTGTGCTACAAATCACCAGTCGCTGCCATCAGAGTCATTTGAAGGAACTTAATGAATATTTTGTAGGAATCTTTTTTTTTTCTTTTATGTGTACTGCATGCACGCACTCCATTATATATTTTATACTCAAACTTGAATTCAGCTACAGATGAGAAGCACCGCATTAGTTATCATCACTTTATAAGCATCGACGTTATTTGTCTCAATGTGAGGTGGGTTTTAAAGAACGAAGGCAGTTCTGTTTCGCGTGGACTACGCTGGCCTGGTCCTCGCAGCGTGTTGTTCGAATGTACTACTATGAAACGCAGTGTTTATGTCTCGTAAACATGCTGGAGAATCAAATAAATGTTAATATATCTGAACGAGAGGTTGTCTCTGAGTTGTTGCTCCTTCCAAGCAGATGAAACAACAGCACCTCCCTGTGTTGAACTCCATTTTGGATAAATCCTGAAAATAAGGCCATGTGTGACCTGTTCGTGTTATGAATGACTCTCAGCTACTACGACAGCAAGTTTTAGCTTCATATCTGCAGAACTGATTGGGTTAGACCCATTTTTGGGGGTTGGCTAAGGTCTATTAGCTCTTGCGGCCATCTTGAATCAACCTTTGAGTTTACATTGACTGACTCCACAGCCACTAAGAGTAAATTTCATTGTAATAAACGTTTATCAGAGAACGCTGTAACCAAATTTAATGGTTCTCTTTCATTATTTTCCTCTGTCTTGCAGAATAATTCAACAGAGCAGCAACTTAGATGATCATGTTGATAATATTCCAACCTTAATTCAAACATTACTTGATAAAACTGCTTCGGTGACAAAGAAAGTGGAGCTGGGGGAAGCTGGCTGCTTGGTTTAATTCAGACTTGTGAACTTTAAAACAGGCGTCTAGAAAGTTGAAAAGAAAACACAGAGGTTGTGTTTTTTTGACCTGAGCATCTTGGGAACAAACTTTGCAGCCTTTCACTTCCTCTGGATGGCATTACTTTGGCCCCCAGTTCTAATGTAAAGAATATTGGTGTTATTTCTGATCAGGATGTGTCTTTTAACTCCCACATTAAAAATGTTACCAGGGCTGTTTTCTGCCACCTGAATAATATCACTAAAATGTCTCAAAATGATGCAGAAAAACTAGTCCATGCATTTATCACGTCTAGACTGGATTATTGTACTTTTTTATTATCTCCCCCTAATGCTTGTTGATGGCAGACAAAATCCAAAAGCTGATAAATATTCTGTTTTGGTGTTTGCAGAAGGAATGTTGACTGTGGACATTATTTGTTGGTTTCACCACAGATATGAACCACAGTTTTCTGTAGGACAACAGAATATCAGCAAACATAAAGACTGATCAAAGACCTGAAAACGATTTGTGGTATTTTTTGTAGTGATTCAGTGGGGTCCTGAGCCTAACTTGGGAACCAGTGGTTTATAGGGATATACCTCAACAGTCCTTACAAACAAACAAATCCAATTGGACCAACTGAACCGGCTTCAGACACAGCAGCCACACAAAACATCAAAACCAAAGCATATTAAATATGTAATGTATAAAAAAAATCACATATATACAGATTCTAAAATCACATGTAGTATTTAAATCATTTAGCAAGGTTATTTATTTAGTAGCATTGAACATTTTATTTTATTTTTTTTAATTTAGTGGCAAAACAGAAAGCATAAAGAAAATTTAAGCTTTGCCAAAAAAGTAGCAAGGTCCAACCATAGCCATACCCCTGGTTTAAAGGTATCAAAGATCTTACACAAAAATAAAAGGGACCATATACATCATAGAGAAAACAAAAACAAACAAACAAACAAAAAACAGAGCTCAATTCAAGAACCAACATGACTACAAATATATTTATCCATATGTGCAGTGGGTTTCCATATGACTAGAACATTCGTATCGTTAATAGTTTAAGGAGGAGAGAGTGACATCGCGTAATAGACGATCTTTGGGGCGAAATGACTGACGTAAAGCACGTAATAGACGATCTTTGGTGTGAAATGACTGACGTACAGCACGTCGGCCGGAGAGGAAGTCGGGCGAACGGAGCAGACGGTTCGTGAGGATGGAGCTCCGGGCAGGCGTCGGCGCTCATTGTCATGACATCTGACGGTTCGAGGCTCGCCGTGCTCTTTCTGCTCGCTGTGACCGCGGGCCGGGCGTCAGATATGAGTCGGAGGCCGTCCGCGAGCTGACCTGCTGCGTGGCTGCTAGCTTAGTTAGCTCACCTGCGTCCCGCTGCGGGCAGCCGGCGGCGGAGAAGAGCTCAGCTGATCCTCCGCAGCGTCACAGAGTCCGGCGTGAAGATGGTGAGGCCTTAGATGTCGGACTGGCGACGGTGTCCTCTGTCAACACGTCCAGGTACTGTCCTCTGCAGTCAGAGCTGCATTTGTTGTTGAACAGCTGCGGTTCCTGGTGGACGGAACCTGGAGATACTCGGAGCTGATCTGGATCCGAACTGATCCAGGAGGTTCAGGTGTGAGGGCTTTAGATGGGAAATCCCTCTTTTTATGACTAATCCTAACCAGCTCTATGTTATTAAGTCAGTAAATGAATGTAATTAGAAAGCAAAAAGCAAATCCCATTTTTTTATTTCTTTGTACGACTAATTGTAAGATTTTGGTGTTCTGAATGCTTTATATATGTGTTTGTGTGTGTGTGTGTCTACACACACATACATATATAAGATGAGATAGGATCCTGGTTCAATGAGAACAAGACAGGACAATATTTTAAGAATATTTTTAGGAAAAAGGCTTTTGCCACAGTCTCACCTGACTGGTGTCTCTCCTGTCTGGTTTCTTGTGTAGCTTTAGCTGCACGTGACCTTCTAACTTATTATGTGTGACCTTTGAACTCAGGTGGCCCCACAACTCATTTTTAGAAGGACCCAAACCTAAAAACCTGATCCAAGGTCAACCTTTTTTTTTAATATTTAAAAAACAAATGACTAAAAAATAATAATTAACATTGCCACGTTTTTTCCAGATGTGTTATGTCAAAATATTTCTAAGAACTTCGTTAAGTACTTGCATTATACCTTAGGTAAATGGAAATTGCAGAGTGGCCACAAAGAAAAATACCCAAGACGTCCTTTTTTTTTTGTCTCTGTTTGACTTGTGTAAGAGCCGAGGTGGGATGGGGGCGGGGGTTAAAGTCAACCCATCACTGTTACACCTCTGAGCCATCGAGGGTGGCAGTCACACCCTACTCGATGTTGGTACATCACACCCTGGAGCCAGCGTTGAAGCTCCAGGGTGTGACGTAGAGATGACTAAAGGTTTGTGTGACCAGCTGGCTGCAGGATGTAGAACGGGAGTTGTCCGACACGCGTTTTATGTGAAGGGCTTCAAATCGGCGGTGCTGTTATACACCACCTGTTCTGTGGTTTCGTTTGGCTACGTCGTTGCAGGAAGTGGCTGCTGATTTGCCAGAGGCAGCTTAAAGAGGGGGTTGTCTTTGTGGTCATATCACAGAAAAGACTGTTTCAACCTGTGGTTAGTTTGTTGACTCGCAGCAGAGAGGGGACAAGAATAACCTCTGAGGTTCTTCAGGTAGTATCTTTTTTTTGGGGACTAGTTGTTCACTCAGAATCGCCAGAAAACACGCACTTTTTCTGTTGCAGTCTCAATGAATTCTGAGTGTTTGCGAACATCCCAGCTTATCTTCCTGTGCACGGCCTGCAAAGCTGTATTCTACGCCACAAACATTTCGTTGCCCGCCTCCGCCCACATCATACCCACCTCGGCCCGCTTCGTCCCCACCTTGGCAGCCAACCCCTCATTTGTGATTCAATCTACCGGAGTACCCTTTAGAAATGAAGACGGGAAGATTTGGACCGGTCTTTCAATTAGTTTTATTTGTCATGACCATGAATTTTTAGACCAGAATAGAGCTCCCATGTAGGCGACAAAATACAGCTCCGGCCATCTTAAGACGAGGTTCGAGACACCCGAGATGGCTCCGGGACTGTTTTTAGATTTGTGAACATGTTCAAAATTCAAGTGACAAGACTTAGAGCCTCTGCAGTTCAAGCAAGGAAACTGAGAACCCCTTCGAACATTTTGAGACATTCTGGAGGCTCCACTGTGAGCTGCCATCTAGTTGCAGCACAGTGACATTCCACCTTTTAGATATTTCTTTAAAATAGAGTGATCCTTTATTCATGCAATTCTGTACTAATAAGAACATCTGGATGCAACATTGGATTGTATCTCTGCAACTAGCTTTATGAATTAGAACCTCAGCTGACGTCCTAACTCAAACTAATGCACGGACAATGAAAGGAAAACAGAATGATCCATGTATTGTTGTTCTTTAATCTCATCCACAGGCATGGCTTCGCAGCTGCAGGTGTTCTCCTCCCCCTCGGTGTCCTCCAGTGCCTACTCTCGTTCAAAGAGGCTGAAAGTAGAGAACCCTGCTTGGGATGTGTCCAATCAGCTGGCAGAAAACAGCTACTACCAGCACAGCCCCTCTCAGGGGGCTGTGCCCTCCACCTCCGGCTCCAACTTTGACCCGGTCTACAGCTCCGGCCAGGCGCACCCGCCTGTGCCGGGCTCCCGGGAGCAGACGGTGGTGCGGGCGGCGGACAGCACGGGCAGCCTCCGCGGACCTCCTTCCTCCTCGTCCTCCATCTCCTCCGCCTCCTCGAGCCGGCGGGTCAAGGACGCCGAGTCGTCCTCGCAGCTCTACCACAAGCAGTACAGCTTGAAGAGGAAGAGCGAGGAGGTGGACAGCAGCGACAGCGTCCAGATACTGGAGGAGCTCTCGGCGCCCGTGGTGTCGAACCGAGCGGGCGGCGGAGGGGGGACCACCACGGCTCAGTCCATCGCGCACTCCACCTCCACCACCAAAAGCAGCAACTCCCACAGCGAGGGCGACTACCAGCTGGTCCAGCACGAGATCCTGTGCTCCATGTCCAACAGCTACGAGGTGCTGGAGTTCCTGGGGCGCGGCACCTTCGGGCAGGTGGCGAAATGTTGGAAGCGGGGCACAAACGAGATAGTGGCGATTAAAATCTTAAAGAACCACCCTTCTTATGCTCGGCAGGGGCAAATTGAGGTATGTTGTGCTAAAAATCTCAAATCTGGCTGCTTTTTCCTCCACAGTGGTTCAGTTTGTGCAAATATCTATCTCGTGTTTTTAGATTTTTATTGTGCAGCATTTCACTTCATAATCAACAAGTCCTGAAGTCAGATCTTTAAGCTCTTGGTCACGTTTACTTTTATAATTATTCATCTGTTAACCAGCTGCTCCAGGGTTTATACAGATGCAGATAAATTTGGTTATACCCTTTCTTTAAAGAAAGAAAAACACACAAGGGTCACTGAAATAACTCCAAACTGACAAAAGTAATTTAAAGAAAAAAAAAATCAACTTGTAAAAATGAGTCATTGCTTGACAAAAAGGGTGGTACGTTAACTTAATATGTTTTTGCAAAACTATTTGAGTCGATCACTGCAGTCAAGTAATTTCTGTAACTCTGAGACGTCTGCACCTGCCACAGGTAGTTTGGTCCACTCCTCATGAACAAACTGCTCCATCTGTCTCAGGTTTGGAGGTTCCTTCTCCAGACTGCAGGTTTAGCTCCTTCCACAGACGTTCAACAGGATTTAGATCAGGGCTCAGAAGGCCTCTTCAGGACAGTCCAATGTTTTGATCTGAGACATTCTTGGTGTTTTTAGCTGTTTTGGGTCATTATCCTGTTGGAGGACCAATGATCTGTGACTGAGACCAAGCCTTCTGACACTGAGCAGCACATTTACCTCCAGAATGTCTTGATAGTCTTGAGATTTCATTGGACCCTGAACAGATTCAGGACACCCTGTGTCAGATGGAGCACAGCAGGTCCAAAACAGAACCGAGCCTCCTCCATGTTTCACTGTAGGAACAGGGTTCTTTGCTTTCTAGGTGTCATTTTTCTAACATCGAGCTGATGGGACTTGTTGCCAGAAAGCTCCAGTTTTGTCTCATCTGTCTAGAAAATATTCTCCCAGAAGCTTTGGAGCTTGTTAATATGCATTTTTGAAAAAGTTCCAGTCTCCCTTTTTTATGATTTGGTGTCTTTTGTTTAGTCCACTTTGGCTCAAACAGACCAATGGACTGATCTGACACTGATGACCCTTGACCTTTGAGTTCACCTCTAATCTCTTTGGAAGTTGTTCTGAGCTCTATAGTTTCCATTCATAGTATCCATCTCTTCAGTTTGTCATCAGTTGTCCTCTTGCAGCCATGTACAGAGACGTTGTCTCCAGTCCTGTGGACCTTAACCTTCTGAAGAATCTGAGCAGCTGTAGTCACAGGAACATCCAGCTGCTTGGAGACGGTCTTATAGTCTTTACCTTTAACATGCTGTCAATCATTGGCTTTCTAAGCTCCTGAGACAACTCTGTCCTCAGTTTCCTGTCCTCCATGCTCAGTGTCTTACACACCATGATACCAAACAGCCATGTGACTACCTTTCACCCTTTAAACAGGCGGACTGACTGATTACAGGACTGAAGACACCTGTGACGCTGATTACAGGACACACCTGAGTTTAACATGTCCCTGAGGGACAATTTGTTTCAGCCTTTTCTAGAGGTGCCATCCATTCTGTCAAGGACAATTTGATAAGTTTGTTTTTAAAAATAATTTCGTTGAACAAAAACTCAAAACCAATGATTGATTTTTACTTGTTCATTTTTAGTACTTTTTTTTCTTAATGACTCAGTTTCAAGTTATTTCAATGACCTTTGTTGGATTTTTACAAACGAATTTGTTCACAAATGTGATTACGCTTCTCCAACATTTCCCATAAACGTGTTTTTAACTCGTGTTTCTTTCAGCACTCTGTCATGGTTACTAACCCGTTCTCTGGACACGTTTTGCTGTAGAAGCAAGCAGCGACTTCCACCTACATTTCACCACAGTTTTGCATGCAGTGCGACGCAGTTTTCCACCACTTTCATGTCAAACTCCAGTAAACTGACATTGGTTGTAAATGTAAATGCGATCTTCTGGCGCCAGGCGTGTTGTGGACTGAGCCAGGCTCAGATTCCAGGAAGTGAAATCAGGCAGGAGATGAAGGAGATTGGAGAATTTCACGAGCCTGGACAAGCTCTGTGGAAATTATTTGAATTTGCGTCAGTCATGATCACAATATCGCAGCTTCCCGGAGGGACTGATCACTCGATCTTCTTCTCCCTCCTTCCCACCTGTAGGTGAGCATCCTCAGCAGGCTGAGCACGGAGAACGCCGACGAGTTCAACTTCGTCCGCTCTTACGAGTGTTTCCAGCACAAGAACCACACGTGCCTTGTGTTCGAGATGCTGGAGCAGAACCTGTACGACTTTCTGAAGCACAGCAAGTTCAGCCCGCTGATGCTGAAGTGCATCAGGCCCATCCTGCAGCAGGTGGCCACGGCGCTGATGAAGCTGAAAAGCCTGGGGTTGATCCACGCCGACCTGAAGCCGGAGAACATCATGCTGGTAGACCCCCTGAGGCAACCCTACAGGGTGAAGGTGATTGATTTCGGCTCCGCAAGTCACGTGTCCAAAGCGGTTTGCTCCACCTACCTGCAGTCGCGGTATTACAGGTGAGGGAGTCTGTAACTGTAGGTTGGACGCGCCTGAGGGCGGCGATCTGACGGCTGTCTGACGCCGTGTGTTCGCAGGGCTCCAGAGATCATCCTGGGGCTCCCTTTCTGCGAAGCGATCGACATGTGGTCTCTGGGATGCGTCATCGCTGAGCTGTTCCTGGGGTGGCCCCTGTACCCCGGTGCCTCAGAGTACGATCAGGTCATCTGCACCACCTACACAGAATACGTTCGAGAAGTATTGCGTGCACCTCAGCCCGTTCAGACCTCATGAAACCCAGAGATTTAAAAAAAAAAATCTAATAAAAGACTTTAAAACCTCTCTGATGGTGTTTAGGTCCCGAAGGCAGGGTGATAGTTTTTGCCTGTGTGTGTTTGTAGCGCACGGTACATTATGTTAGAAAGTAATCATTCAATGATCTATAACTGATTAACCTTTGGAGTCAACTCAATTCAAGATGGCCACCACAGCTAATCGACCTGCAGCAAATGGCTGTGCCTCAGTGAGTTGTGCACATATTGAGTAGTAGCTGACAGTCAGTAACAACACGTACGTACAGGCACTAAGAGATCAGGTTAAATTCATCGTCACAGAAAAAGCAGAACTGATGTTAACTGGTCACGTGGCACACACACACACACACACACACACACACACACACGCTACGTCTAACATTTTATTGCGCTCCGTCTCTGCAGATTCGCTACATTTCCCAGACTCAGGGCCTCCCAGCAGAGTACCTGCTGAGCGCAGGGACCAAGACCAGCCGTTTTTTCAACAGAGGCCCCGACTCCAGCTACCCGCTCTGGAGACTGAAAGTAGGAGAGGGAAAACAAATGCGGCGTTCACGCGTTAAGTATGCACGGCACACGTTTCAAGTTGTTTTCTGTCATTTCAGACACCTGCAGAACACGAGGCAGAAATGGGCATCAAGTCCAAGGAGGCAAGAAAATACATCTTCAACTGTCTGGATGATATGATGCAGGTATGTTTCAGGTTAACTCGGGGGGTCTTCAGACATCGTGAGTAACGGTATCGTCCAGCGCGCTTTACGTAAAGCCCGATCGGGCTCTGCTCCGCGTCATGGGGATGTTTGAGTAAACGCTGAGCTCCTGCAGGTGAACATGACCAACCTGGAGGGCACCGACATCCTGGCAGAGAAGGCTGACAGGCGGGAGTTCATCGACCTGCTGAAGAAGATGCTGACGCTCGACGCCGACAAGAGGATCACGCCCATGAAGACCCTGAACCACCCGTTTGTCACCATGACGCACCTGCTGCACTTCCCTCACAGCTCCCAGTAAGACACGTCTGAACGAGGTTCAATGCTTCCTGTTTAGTTTCTTCTTTATCTTCTTTTGCACTAATTACTTCAGCGTACCTTCAACTATTCACCTTTAGCTTGTTCAAAACATTAAGGCTATAACTTTTGGTATTTCTAACTTTTAGACTTTTTGAATTTATTAAACTTTATTTGTTTTTTTTTTAAACCATAGAATTGTATTGTGAACTCTTCAAGTCCTGGAAAAATGCTTTGAAATCTTCTTCAGCATACTTGCCTGTTTTAGCTTATAGCTGCTGTTATGCTAATTTTAGCATTTGGCTGTAGCTATTCTTTTAGCTTGTAGCTATGTTTTTTTTTTTTTTTGCTAACTTTAGCTTTTGTTCTGATTGTTTTAACTTTACCAGTTCCGTTTCAGCTTCTGTCAGAGCTTCCAGCAGTCACGCTAAATTTTCACAGAAAGTTTAGTTTTTTTTTCTCTCGTTGACGTTTAAGCTGATTAGCTTAGCTGTTTATTTTAGCCGTTCAGCTCCAGCATTCAGGCGGCTGCGCTCCCGACTCCTCATTTGATTTTTCCTGATCTGGTTCTAACAGCGTGAAGTCTTGCTTCCAAAACATGGACATATGCAAACGCAGATGCAGCGCCTTTGAGAACGGCAAGAACCTGTTTGCCAGCAGCAGCACCCCGAGCGCAGCGGCCAACCTGACGGTCACGTTCAGCAGCCAGCTGAACCAACACAACCAGGTGAGACACACAGCCGAAAGGTGAAAGGTGGCTTAGGCCTGTGTGTACATGTTTGTCTGTTAGCAAAATATCTCATGAACCAATGGGTGGATTTTAATGAAACTCTCAGAAAGTAATCACTGGATGTACCTCTACAACTGATTAACTTTTAGAGTCACCCCCATTCAAGATGACTGCCACAACTAACTGACCTTAGAAATCACAATAATGACTATAACTTAGTCCGTTTTACAGATACTGAGCTAAAATCTGGTGTGAGCGCAGCTGAGAGTTAACCTCAACACATTCTCTGAGTGCTAAGAAATAACTCTAGAAATTTGTTTAAAACCTTGCCATTAACTATTGGAGTCAAGTCTGTCTGTTAGCAAAATATGTAATGAACGACTCAGCGGAGGTTAATGAAACTTTCTTAACATAATCATTTGATGAACCTTTGCAACTGATTACCTTTTGAAATCAACCATGTTCAATATGGCCGCCACAGCCAAGTGATCTTCGAAAAGACAAAAATGGCTAAAGTTCAGTCAGTTTTGCAGATATTGAGCTAAACTTTGGTGTGGTAGTAGCTCAGACTCATCCCATCACGTACTCTGAGTGCTAACAGATGACATGATATCACACCAGACTGTGCATGTTATTTTTAAAAACTGACTTGGAGTTCATCATTTGTCAGCATAAGATAATCTCTGTTTAAACCTCTGACAGTCCTACAAGGAGTACTAGGTCTGTAATTTAGATGTTTTTGCTGTGTTTCAGTAAAAACACAAGAGTCTATAAGTGAATTGGTGTATTTCTGGAAGTGGGATATTTACCTGTCTGTCTGTGTTGGTATGAAGATGTGAGGACTGACTCGTCTTTGTCCTGCGTTGTTCAGATGGCCTCTGCCGGAGGACAGTCCCTGTCCCTCAGCAGCAACGTCCCCCTGCTGAACTACCAGCCTGGCCTCTACCAGCAGGCCACCATCAACATCCCGGGCCTGACCCAGCAGGGCGTCCCTCTGCAGACCCGACCGGCCCAGCTCTGTGCCCAGACCGAACCCTTCCAGCAAACGCTCATCGTTTGTCCTCCAACCATCCAGGGTGAGACTGACTCGGCCGACTGACTCGGTACCAACCGGGTCAAACGCGCACGGTGCCATTTACCTGGGTGTTTTCCCACAGGCCTTCAAACCACCAACAAGCCGCCCGGTTATCCGGTGAGGATGGACAGCTCGGTTCCTTTGGTGGCTCAGAACCAGTCCTCCCAGTCGCTTCACATCCAGCCCAGTATGCTGGCTCAGGTAGGACTCACTGCATGAGCAGCAGATTGTGTTTTTTTTTTATGAATTATTTTGGTTTAAATGATAATATTATTGTCCACCTTGCTTTTACCTGTGTGTGTGTGTGTGTGTGTGTGTGTGTGCTGTTGTCATGAACCACTGCCCGAGTTTTATTAAAACTTTCAGAAAGTAACTTTAAGATTTGAAGTCAGCCCAATTAAAAATGGCCGTCTCAGCCAACTAAGCTGAGAAAACACCAAAATGGTTAAAACTCAACAACAGGTCAGTTTTACAGATGTTGAGCTAATATTTGGTGTGGTAGCAGCAGAATTAAACATCTGCAGCTAGGTCCTTAATACTTTACACAAGAATGTTTTAATTATGTATGCTACTTGTACTATATACACATAAATATGTATATATTTTAATATGTATAAATGTTAATTCAGCCTGCATTTAGTGTCAAAAACATGCTATATTTGTAAATCTTTCCCACAGTTTATTATCGTCTTGATGAGTGTGTGGGTGGTCCTTCTGAAAATAATTTTATAAATTAACAGATTTTCAGTCTCTTCAAATGTTTTAATCCAAAATTAATTAAAATGAATTAATTCAAAATACTCCAGTCCAATTTATTTGCGAAGCACCTTCAGCAACCACAAAGGACCAGAGTGCTTTACGGAATATTAAATAAAAACCATAATAGCAGTCATCAGACAAACAATAAAAATAAGATGAATAAAAGTCATTAAAACAATTTAAAAACAACAACAACATGTAGACTATCGGTCAAAACATGACAGCTTCTGATCTTATCAAAACCTGGTTCTAAATTACCCACAATGCAACTCAGTACTTTCAGTGGCAGCCAATGTAACATTTAGCTTTACAAAAATAGTAGATATTCAGCAAAACTGAATAAGACACTAATTTTATTCAACAATGTCCGGCAGTTTTCTTTCATATGTTTGACGCCCCCTGGTGGGTAACTGCCGCTCAGTCCGCTTCCAATGTTTTACCTTTGACTGGCTTTTGCTGTACTTTCACTTCATTTTTTTTCCTTCAAATAATGCATGTAGTTTAAAAATGTTTTGAACCTGCTCGTATCTTTCTCTGACAGGGTGTGCAGCGTCAGTGACTGGCTGCGTGAATGTTCCTTTTCCTTTTATTACAGCTACAGAATTCTATTTGGGAAAGGAGCTGGTGTTTTAATGTGACCGCTGTGTGTGTTCGTGTACAGCAGGGCTGGCCAGCGGGAACGCAGCAGATCCTCATCCCGTCCACGTGGCAGCAGATGCCGGGCATGTCCATCCACAACCCCGGCCAAGCCGTGGTACCAGATTCACCCATGGGCGCTCCGGTGTCCGACCCTCAACAAGCACCCGGGTGGAGGTGGGTTCAGCCGGGCAGGACTCCACTTCAGGTTCCGGATGTCCAGCGAAAGTGTCTGATTGCTCCTGTCTTCGTGCCTCCTTTTCCTCAGGGGTCGCCATGCCAACCAGTATGACGGTGTCACCCAGCAGGACTCTGGTGTGAGCCGCCACACTGCGGCCCAGAATCACAGCTCAGGAGCGCCGCACACGAGGTCCCAGCAGGGCAAGAGGTCAAAGGTTCGACAGGGTGACGGCAGAGCCAGGTATCACGTCTCACACCGACAGCAGCTAGTTTCCTGCGAATGCAAATGTAAACTGTAAAGGAAACATTCTCATGTCCTGGGTCACAATCTAATCTAAATAAGCGTGTGTCATTATGCTCCGCCCTCCCAGGCTGGCCTCATCCGTGCAGTCGGCCACCACCATGGTCCACAGCACTTCTTTTCCTGGCGACCAGTCTCAGCCAATCGTCATCTCAGACACGCCGAGTCCTGCCGTCAGCATCATCACCATCCACAGCGACTCTGAGGACGAGGATGAGGCGAAGGCCAAGGCGCCGGCAGCCTGGTGAGATCAGCTTCCATCTGTAGCAGCTTCTTTGGACCGGTGGTTTGAAGCAGCGAGGTAACTTCAGGGTCAGCTCGGAGTTTTCAGTGTCATGAAATTGCCGAGGTTTGTCTTATTCAGAAACCTTTTGACGGCGATGACACGGCAGCGACATCGATCTGTCATTGAACAGTTTTTCTTTGTCCACCCTTGTCTCTTTGTTTTGACTCTGCTCCTCCAGATCCATGTTTGTTGTCGGTAATTTCGTCAGATTTACATGAATGGATTTGCTGAACGAACTTTGTAGTAGAAGCTCTACAGCTGGCCTACCACCTGTAATAAACATCTATTTTTTTCAAGCAAGTTATAGTAGTAGTAGCAGTTATAGAAGCACTTTGTATTGTTGCTGAAAAGTGCTTTATAAATAAATAATATAAATAAATTTGACTTGACTTGACTTATACAATCAAAGGATTTCAGAAATGCGTACGTAGCACAAAAGCAAACATTTACATTTTTAGAAATCACAACAACATTTTAAAAAGGTTATCATTTCATGAAACACAATGAAGAGAATTTTAAAAATAAAAACAGCAAAACTGCAGTTTGAACAGTTTAGGGAAAAAAACCAAACGACTAAAATCAATAAACCCAAGCAAACTACATTTGAGAGAATTTAATGCAGCCACAGGACCCTTCTAAAAGCACAAGACTCTTTAAAAACATTTGTTCTTGCAAATAGACTTTACTTATATAGTGCCTTTCTAGCCAATCAGGCCACTCAAAGCTGTTTACAACAGTCTGCCTTCATTCAGCCATCATACATCTCTACAAAGCTCATCTAAATAAATCAGTCTGTAGAGACTAATCATACACCGATGGAGGCAATGAGGGGATCAGAGTCTTGCCCAGGGACACTGACATGTGACTGCTGCCAGGAGTTGAACCTCTAACCACTGCTACACTGGCTCTGATCCACAGCCAGTGTAGCAAAATATAAGTATAACTAGAGAAATTGCATTTCCTGCGAAAATGCAGTGTGAATGCTTTTTTGCTGAATGATTTGACTGAAAGCTGCTGAAGAAGCTGAAACTAGGTGGAACAAACCCTTAAAACTTCAGAACAATGCTTAAAAATAACAGAAAAATCCTTAAAAATAACAGAACAATCCTTAAAAATAGCAGAATGATCCTTAAAATTGCAGAACAATCCTTGAAACAGCACAACAATCCTGAAAAATAGCTGAAAGAACCTTGAAAACATCCCAAAAAGCAGAACAGAACCTAAAAATAGCAAAACAAATCATAACACCTTAAAACAAATCCTTAAAACAGCAGAAAACACCTTAAAAACACATGAAAAGACTTTAAAACAGCAGAACAATCAATAAAACTAAAAAAAATCCTTAAAAACAGCAGAACAAACCAGTAAAACATCAGAACAATGCTTAAAAACAGCAAAAAATCCTTAAAAACAGCAGAAAAAAACCTTAAGAACATCTGAAAAGACATTAAAACAGCTGAACAGTCAATAAAAAAGCAACAAAAACCCTTGAAACAGCAGAAC
>NC_051437.1:6521031-6536897 GCF_001649575.2 Kryptolebias marmoratus | reverse complement strand
ATTGCGGCCTGCGATAGATGCCGAAAAACGTACGGAATAGTTAAAGAATAATAAAGAGAAACAGGAAAACAATGGTGTGAATGCTTAAAAGCATTCACACAAATATGCAGTCTGATATTTACCGGGTATGTAGTACTTACCTGGTACTTACCAGGTAAGTACTGAGCTGTTTATGTATTTCTAGTTATTTCTGTTTAGCTGTTGCTGTGGTTGTTTTTTTATTTTATATTGTTGTGTTTTCTGTATTGTTGTATTTGCTGAAATGTTGTTCCTGTTCTGTTTATTTTTAATATTTCTGAAGTGCAGTGTTGGGTTGCTTGGTTTGTTGGAGTATTCTGTGCTTTAAAGCCACAGTTTCCTGCCTCGATAAGTTAAAAGGGTCATTTTCTCTGGGCTGGTTTTCTCCTGCAGCTCTGGGACAAGTCAGAGAGCCAACGTGATCAGCTGTGTGACGGTTCACGACTCCCACGACTCGGACTCCTCCACCAGCAGCCCCCTGAGCCCCAAGACCACCTCGCAGCCCACCAAGTCTCGAGCGGTCATCGTGCCCTCTGTGAAGACTCAGCCTGCGGAGGGCGCTGCTCACAAGGCTGCAGCAGCTCCAGGTCGGCCACACGCCTGCTCTGCTCAACTCCCTTTCATATTCAGAAGAGGTTTATTGAGATTTAGTTTAAGAAAAAAAAAAAAAAAAAAAAAGCACAGTCCTAATTTACTAAAGATGTCTTCTGCACTGTTAGATCAAACTGCAAGCAGCTCTGGAAAGTCCAAGAAGGTGTCTGCTCAGCCGTCGGGTCTGTCAGGAGACTCCACCTCCGATCGTCATCAGCGGGCTGCGTCCAGCAGATCTCAGCCTCTCAACCTGAGTCAGGTAACAGCTGTGATGTGAACTTCTGTGTAAAAGGACCACATTGACCAGCTAAAAATGGCTTTTCTGAGCAGACCTGATCCCAGTCGGATTTTCTCGTCCCAAAACACCTCCAGTCCTCAAACTTTCAAAGTGGTTCATGCAAACACTATTTTCTTTTTAAACCTTACCTTAGTAAAAAAAATAAAAAATTGTTAGTTCTGTATTGTATTGTTTTTTTTGACAGAAAAATTCTGACATTTTTGATAGATTTGAGCCCCAAACTGCTCTGGAAGTGCTACACTCTGCTGCTCTTGCTGCTATTTGTTTTCCTTGTGAGTAACTGTACTGAGAAATTGACCATGGAGTAAAGGTTCATATTTATTGTAGTGTTTGCATAAGCCGCTATAAAACTTGTGAGGTTGGAGTTGTTTTATGATGGTAGTAATCCACTTTGGTCTTGGCAGCTTCAGGTCCTGTCAGAACTAAAGTTGGATTCTCCAAACTATCAATCGATCAAAAAGCTTTCAACAATAGATATTATAGTTCCTATTTTTTACACAGAACATCACTTTAAATGACCAGAATATACCTTTAAAGAGCAGGGTCACAAGAGATTAACGGGAGAGTCTGGAGTTCTGATTCTACAGAGCCTCAAGAGGGACAACGGTTAATTAAAAACAAGTATGTTGGACACCAGCGTGGCTTTAGTCCAGGAGTTGAACAGTGAACCAGATCTTCATCCTTTGTTGGGCTTGTTAAAGACATCATGGGAGTCTGACTCTCCACTCTACGTGAGCTTTGTGGATCTGGAGAAGGCTTATGACCTTGTCCCTCGAGGTACGAGTGGTGGAGTCCTTTTTAACGGCCATCTTGTCTCTGTTTAACCAAAGAAAGAGCTGTGTCCGCGTCCTTGGCTTGTTCTCAGCGCAGGTTGGACTCCGCCAGAGCTGCTGCTCCTCTGCATCAAAAGGAGTCAGTTAAGGGAAGGGATTATGTATCCTCTCTGGCCTGGGAACACCTTGGGAACCCCTGGGTTTCCCTCCTGGACCTGTTGCCTCTGTGACCTGACCAAGGATAAGTGGTAGAAGATGGGTGGATGAAAAAGTTTCCCAGGTCTTCTAAATGAAGTATTCTACATGCCTTTGGAGGGAAAAAAACCTCCATATTTATGTAAATAACTTTCAGGACTAATAGTGCCTGATTCTCAAAGACCAGTGCTGTTTGCAACACAGTTCGCATGAAATCCTTACTGTCTCCTTAGAGCTGGTAGGATTTTCATCTCTAGGAACAGATACAGAAGAACAGGAGCAATCTGCTGCACTGTTGTTTTCCTGAAAAGAGGGTGGGCACGTCAGGAAAGGTATAATTCCTCTGTTCCAGTGGTTCGTGTCAGACGGTGTTGCATCTTTAAATAAACTGTCCTAAATGTGTGTAAAATCCACTTATTGCCACTTTATATTTAGAATCCAGAACCTTCTGATTGTAGAACATTTCAGCAAATAGTGCTTTACATCCAGAGTCTAACAAACTGAACCCAAAGTCGTCATGTTCTGGGATAATTATCACAGAATATTCACTCGCCTGAACTGGGATCTGATGCATAAAGTGCACATATTGGTCACACATACTGACCTTGATGGGCGTGTTAGCTCCAGGATATAAGTAGCAATTTGAATTTGATGCACAAAAAAATGGAGCAAAAATCAGGCGCTGCTCAGTCTTAGTGAATCCAGGCCAGAGTTGGTAGGATGTCCAGACGGTTATGAAACTCTGCTCTGGTTTCGTTTCAGGTGCAGCCGTCTGCGATTCCGTCCTCCCACAACCAGTCAGGAAGCGGCGGCTCTCTGAGGCGGCAGCCCACGTACCCCCCACCCGCCTCCTCCCACTCCTCCTACCGCCTCCACGAGAGCGCCCTGTTCAGCTCAACTCCGAGCCTGTACGCCTACCCGGCCTCCGCTGCCCTGGCCTCCGTGTCCCAGGCCGTGGACCAGATGCAGGGCGGCTCGTCCCGACACGGTAGGCCGAGCGGAGCTTACTCCTCTTTGGCTCTGCTGCAGAAGAACGGGGGCTTGAGCCTCGGAGGGTCCGTCCCGGGACAGTACAGCGCCCAGCAGCAGCAGCAGCAGCAGGGAGCGCAGCCTTTTCACCGCTCCACTGCTGCTTACCAGAGAAAACTCAACCATTACCCCCCCTACCTGTGAAGAGCAGCAGCTCTGCGCCACAAATGAGCACAAGCTCCTTGCGTTGTTTTGTTTTGTTTTAACTCTTAAGTGACTGCTCAGTCCCACAATTTGTTTATCTTTTAATCATTCATATTAATTTAAATCTTTCTTTCTGCTGCATCACAGCACACTGATGGTAACAAAGAGCCTTTAGTTGGAAATTAAATACTAAATAAGTAGCTGACCTACAGCTCAAAATGAAGATAAGTTGACATCATTCAAGAACAAGAAGTTCTTTTATGTGTGGCTTTTATTTAACTGTAATTTTAAGTTCCCTCGTCAGGGAAAATCCCTGTGATTTTATTTCAAACGAGGTTGTGGAAAACAACATTGCGCTGCTCCAATGCTTTTTTTCTCCTAACTCTGCCCCACCAGAGCAGCTTTCTTTTAAGAATTTCACGTCTGCGCCGCGCGTTACGTCGGATTCCTATTTTTCCGTAATGACTGTAGTGCGTGTTTGAACTTTTATTGTGAACTGAAGCGACGTACTGTATTGTGTAAAGATGTGTCACGGTGTTTTCTATGTCAACTCTGAGTACTGGCCTTCGACTTGCTTCTATTTATACGTTCGGTGTGTCCAAATGATGTAGAGTAGGATGAACAAGGAATTTTTTTTTTTGTTGTTGTTCGTTTTAAACTTCCTGTTAAGGTTGCATGTGTCTGTAACCTGCAAACACACAGACTCCATGTAGCTCGCAGACTGAATAGACATTCGTACAACTAAAACCTTTTATTATTCTGGAGAAACGTAAAACTTTGTGTCTTGTGAAGTGATGTCTGTGAACTAAAACGTGCACAAAAGATCCAATCGAACAAAAAGACACTTCGATATAATTTCCGGTGTTTGATTTGTGGATAAAATTCTGACATGATCAGTAGAAATATAAATTAATGTTCGGTTTGTTTCTGCTTCTAAGCACACCATTGGTCAGGTGGTATGATGGGTTTTCCTCTATCCTGCTGTGTTGTGAAGTGCTACAATAGAGGACACAGTGAACCTTTACTCATCGATATGCAATAAAATCTCAAAGAAGAATTCGGGTCTCCGTCAGTGTCTGTGTACAAAGCTTCGTTCGCTGGTTTTAGACTCGTCTTTAAGTTTAGCTCCAGAAAAGTTTTTTTTTTTATTTAATTTTTTTTAAACTGGAGGACAATTTTATTCCGTAACCAGAAAATTTCCTGAGAAAACATGCAGAGATGCAGAATAAAAAGTAAGCCTCAAACATTCACTGAGCAAACTCTGAGTTGGATCGATAACAAACTCCTGAACCGTAAGTTGCAGAAGCTACTCGAGGTCACAAATGTGTTGCCTGATTAGAAGAGGACATTTTGAGCTCGGATATAATGGGAGTTGATGAGAGTTGAGATGCGATTTGAGAGAAAACAGCCCTGAAGGAGGACATAGTCTGTGTTTCAATGTACAAACTATACTGGTCAAAAATATAAACACTTTAGTTTTTCGTTCCCATTTTTCACGAGCTGAACTCGAAGGTCTAAGACTTTTTCTGTGTCCATAAAAGGCCTTTTTTCCTTAAATATTGTTTATAAATGTGTATAAATCTGTGTTAGTGAGCCTTTCTCCTTTGCTGAGATAATCCATCCACCTCACAGGTGTGTCATATCAAGATGCTGATTAGACAGCGTGATTATTGCACAGGTGTGGCCACTCTAAAAAATGTGCAGCTCAGTCAGACAGCATAATGCCACAGATGATAAAAGTTTTGAGGGAGCGTTCAGTTAGCATGGCGACTACAGGAATGTCCACCAGAGCTGTTGCCCATCAACTCGATGCTCATTTCTCTACCATCAGCCGTCTCCAAAGGCGTTTTCGAGAATTTGGCAGTACATGCTCCCAGCTACAGAGCACGTGCAACCACACCAGCACCAGCACCTTCACCTTCACCTCAGAGATGGTCTGAGACCAGCCACCCAGACAGCTGCTGCCACAGGCGGTTTGCAGAATCAAAGCATTTCTGCGCAAACTGTCAGAAACCGTCTCAGGAAAGGTAAGTAGGTAAATTTATTTAAATAGCACTTTTCAGCACAAGGCGACTCAAAGTGCTTTACAACATAAGAACAAAATTAAAGACAGGTACAAGATACAATGATAACTAATTGTCTAAATAAGCTAAGCTAAATCAAACAGATCTAAGTATGACTAAATGTACAGAACTAAACTAAGTGTACAGGAAGATAAAGCTAGCTCATCTGGATGCTCGTGGTTCTCATCTGGGTCTCCACCTGGCTGCAGTGTGTGGGCGAATGCTCACATTCACTGGTGTATGGTACCATGGAGAGGTATTCTCTTCACGGATGAATCCTGGTTTTCACTGTACAGGGCAGATGGCGGACTGTGTGTATGGCCTTATATGGGTGAGCAGTTTGCTGATGCCAATGTTGCGGTGGAGTTATGGTACGGGCAGGCGTTTGTTATGAACAACAAACAGAGGTGCATTTTATTGTTGTTCATTGTATATAAGTGTAAAACTTATAGAAATATGAGTTTGCTTGGAATACTTTGGAAAAGTTTTGACGCCTCGAAAGTGTGGAAAGATCACCGAGCTCTTCGCTGGTTCTTCTGTGAAGTCTGTCTGAGGTGAGCTGGGTTTTCTCGCTCATTTCGCCTCAATCCTATCGTCCGTGAAGGTTTTGCAAATTTTTGCCTACATTGTCCTGCTGCTGAAAGTCAGAGCACACTGATCCTAATTGATTGATGTATTTGTATGGGTTTTTCTAAAGCTGCAGGAGAACTGAATCAAAGATTTTATTGGAAACGGATGAAAAGCAAACCGCAACGAGGGTGCTTCAGTAAAGAATGAAGGCTCTTCACGAGGCAGGTTAATCGTCAGAATGCAAATATTTCGGTGCTTTTCAGCAGATATGAAATATTTATTTGCAGTACATTTTATTAATCTTCTTTCACATTCGGACTGAGGAATCTAACACAAGGACACCTGCTCTAAACGTTTTTAAGAAGTAATCAAAAACAGAAGAGGTCCATATAAATAAATTTATTGTCTTCCACATGAATAAAAGCATGAAGGTTGCTGTGAAGAACAAAACACCGAGCTTTAGTCAGACGATCCAGAAACTAAATAAGACACCCGTGTTTCATTCTGTTCATCTAAATACATTAATATCATATATTAATCTCTTTTTATAGAGTTTAAATGAAAGTCTACGCAATGCAAGATTACTTTATGGTACCTATGCAGTTTTTAGGAGCATTATCCTCCCCCCACAGTTTAAAAGATCTGCAGAACAGCAAATATTCGCCATAGAAACCTGTTGAACTGTGCAACAACGTTCAGGATTTTTTTAATTTTTATTTTTATGTCAACACGCCATCTTTGTGTTGTACCTCTCAGCAGCACTTTACTCTCTCACGGAGGCATCAGTATGTGACAAATGTGAGTATTTACACTGTACACAGGCATGCTGGCTGAATGTGTGCACCAGCAACAACAACAAAAAAAATATTGTTGGGGCTAAAATTTCTCATATACACACATTCCACAAAAACAAGGAGAGAATTTGGGAGGGATGGCAGCAGCTCAGATTTCTGCAGCAAACAGTCCAATGGTACACAGGAAGCAGGCTGTGTTAGCTGTGATGGTTGTGGGAGGCTAAAGGGCCGGTCTAATATCTGGAGTCTGACGTGAATTTAACAGATAATTACACACTAGAGCATCTTATCACATCCCAGCTGACCCCCCCCTTCAGGCTTGTCCCTGAAGCAGATAAAAGGAGGTGGGGAGGAGGACTCCCGTGTTCAGAACTCCTCGTGCACGTTTCTGGCGTAATCCATGAGCTTGCTGCCCGTGAAGTACTCGCTGTATCTGAGGATCTCCTCCAGCTCCAGCTGATGGTTCTGGTTCTCGTCGGCGACGGCGATCATCTGCTTGGCCTCGTTCAGGGCGTTGTGCTCGTTCATCGGGTCCATGTACTCCTGCGGGGCGGACCAAACGGCAGGGGGGGACAATTCAGTCTTGTGGACCGCGTCACGATCAAAAACAAAGTGAAGTGTGCAGCTGGAGGGCAAACGTCACATGCCTTTTTTTTTTTTAGGCATTTTTTGTTGACTGTCACACAAGCGTTAAAATGTTTCAGCCATTTTTGAAGATGGGTTTTGTGGACAAGTTATTACCAGTTACTATCTTCCCTGTTTACAGCCTTTTGAACAACCTCTGTTTGGAGAAATAAAAGTTTCGTTCGGACAGGACTGACGAGCTAATAGCTAATCTGAACACAGCCGAGACCGAAGCGGATTGCTGTCATCAACAGGGGTGGGCCACCCTGGTCCTGGAGGGCCACCATCCTGCATGTTTTCCTTGTTTCTCTGCTCCAACACACCTGATTCAGAGGTTAAATCACCTCTTCTGTTCTGCAGAAGCCTGTTAATCACCCATTGATTCACAGCAGGTGTGTTGGAGCAGAGAAACAAGTCTTAAAACAACTGCAAGTACTATTTTACAAACCTTCATATATTTGTCAATTTTGCACAACATGGTTGTTTACATTTTATTTACCAGTACAATTGGGTGACAGCTGACTAGCATGTCACACTGGCAGCTGTTACTGATGATGAAAACAAGTCTGTTTGTTTACATGGTTGGAAAGTCTGTGTTTAACTACTGATAGATGATTATAAACCAGCCACCATAGAGTCAGAGTTTATTACTTCCACCTGTTGACTGATGCACCGAAACTCTGTGGTGAGGCTTTCTTTGACCTGGTTCTTTCATTATATTTGGCTGTAATCTGTCAAATATTTAGCAAATTAGTCGATCAAAAAGCACGTGTTAACCACAGGGGAGAGGCCATATTTCACATTTCTTTGTTTTAAACAAAGAAATGATGATTGTTTATTTTTTCTCCACAGAACCCCGCTTTGTTTCTTTATGCAGCTGCAGGAGAAACTCGTGTGATTTGTCTTAAAACCACCATTTCCCTCAAAATAATTTTAACTTTATCTTGCCTTTTTTTTATTACGATAGGATTATTTTTTTTCATTGATTCTGTTGCCGATTCGAACAGATAAGTCATGCAGATCTTTGCTGTGCTGCTGGACGGGATCGGGGCGTTTTAGAGTGTGTTCAGGTTTGGATTTGAGCTGAAGTCATTTACTCATCAAACCTCTTGAGAGGTGAAGTTAAACTAGCTAAAATAACATGAAAAGAAAAAAATTAAACAAGTCTATCGCCTGATGAACTCCAACAGCTGATAGTTGACATTCATCCCAGCCCTATTTGTCCGAACAAACAGCAGCTATCTGTGCCGGTAAAAAGAAATTTAAAATAATTGTGTTTTGCACAACCGATGGCAGTCTACAGATCTATGAAACTGTTTGCATGAACCAAATCAAATTCTGTAGACTGAAGTTGTTTTTAGATGACACTAATTCACTTAGTTTCAGCTGCATTTGGCTCATCAGTCCTGTCAGATCGAAACTTTATTTCTCCAAACTGAGGCCGTTCGAAAGACTCGTCTACAACAGGTAAGAAAATCGTGTTCGCAGTTCTCCACAGAACCCCGCTTTGTTTCGTTCAGCTTAAACCAAACATACAATATTAACAAAAAGTAGAAAAAAAAGTGAGGGAGGCTGAATAATCATATTTTAGCAACTCACTTTTAATCCTCAGTTTTTTCTATTTGTGCTCCAAACTTTTTTTTTTCCTTTGTGGAGTAACTGCTCACGTGTTTATCTAGTTGTTTTTCTTTTTATAGTAAAGCGTTTGTTGCATCGTCTCTTAATAACGGCCTGTGGAGTTGGATGTTCCTTCCTTTTAAGCTGAGAAGTAGTTTTATGACAAACAATAAGGACTGAAATGTTGAAGACCAGTTTGTTTTACAGAACAAATCACACCAACACTTCAACATTTCTCTCACTACACTACCACCACTGCTGCTATGAATCAGAGCAAGAAAATAAGAAAGATGTTAATTAAGAGTTGTGATGCAGAAGATAATCTGTTCCTGTTAGTGTTCACTATGAGGAGACTAAAACCTCACCGTGATGGGAGCAACTAGTGCTGGGCGATATAACGATACATATCGTGGGGACGATAGAAAAGTGTCTATTGTGATATATTTTCTTCTATCGTCTCTGTCGTTTCTATCATTGTATCAATGATTCATGTAAATATTTCATAACGTAGGCTACAACGAATGTATTAGTGTTGTCACTTTGCATACATGCAGTTTATATAAATGATAAATAATAAGAAAAAATAACTATTTTGCGAAGAATCTCCGTTTTGCGACATGACGCTGCTTTACGTGTGGGTTTGCGACATGCTTTACGGCAGCGGCTTTCTGTGCGGCACCGTGTTTTCACCATAAGTGCTGAAAGATGGAGACGCAGGAAGTATCAAACCCGGGGTCGCAACAAGTAGAGACAGCTAGCAGGCAGCCCAAGAAGAAAGACTTTTACCAAAACCAGGGGGACGTCTGTGATTTGGTTCAAGACGTCCGACACGGAGCAGAAAAAGGTAATATGCTAACTCTGCTATGAGACTTTTTTTCTCATCTGACGCCAACACAACAAACCTCTTCTATCACTTAAAGAAGAACCACGAAAAAGAATATTTAACAATCCAAAAAGTGCAAGGTCAAACAAGTTGTAAAAGAGCGGGGGAAAGTTGTGAAAAGTGAAACTATAGCCGGCCGAAGATAATGGAGTCTGTCATTTGTTACTGTTACGTGGTAACAGGTACATATATATTGCTGCACTAAAATGCAGCAAAATCTCATTTGTGAAAGTTCAGTTAAATGTCACTTCGAAATAAAGCTTGAAAAAAGTAAGAAATTAGATTATTTTTTCATATTTTTCAGAGAATAACTGACAACGTACGTAATTGGGGTATATCGTGATATATATCGTTATCGTGATATAAAATTATTCATATTGTGATGTAGGATTTTTTCTATATTGCCCAGCACTAGTAGCAACTAAAGCTGTTTTTGTTTAGTATCACCAGAATGCAGAGCAGCTTGAAATCAATGATCTGATGGACTTTTGTTCTTCTCATGGCAAATATAAAGCATCGCAGCACTCGAGCGCAGACGGTGACTTTCTGTTACCTCCAGTTCCTTCATGGTTACGATGCCGTCGTGGTTTGAGTCGATGACTTTCTCAAATTCGTTCTTCCTCTCTTTGACCCAGTCGTCATCGATGTCCTGGCCCTGCTGGTTCTCCACGGTGCCCACGGGTAACGAGATGAACTCCGACAGGGTCAGTTTAAAATCGCTGTCCTGGTCTGCAGGAGAAAAACAGCAAACCTCTTATTGAAACTCCACGGTCATTCAGTTCCCCTTCATATTATCAGGCGATAAACAAGTTCATTTAAAGTCACTATATGTTACACAACATCCTTTATTCTGCAGTTCTCAACAGCTGCAGGAAAAGCTGAATTTCAGCCATTTTCTGCTCTGTTTTAGCTCTCCTTCCAACCTTTTAATGTCAACACCTGTGTTTAACCAAGTGAACTCTTAACAGTGAGTTTCAGCTTTCATGATTCAGAATTTTATCAGGGCAGCAAAGTGTACCTAAGTCTCGGACAATTTCCTTGACCATGTATTTGAGCATGCCTTTGCTGTGCTCGGGATGGAGGAAGGACAGGAACTCCTCTTCGTTCAGCCGCTGGTCAGGTGGAGGGTTGTCAGCCTGAACCCAGCGGTCCCTCAGGCTCTCCAACACCTCCTGAGCTGCAAAGGTGAAAACAGGAGGACATCGTGTTATTCTCAGATTTAACAACTCCATCTGTTACTGGGGAAAAAAAACTGTACCTATAAAGTTTTACACCTACTTTCCTCATCCAGTTTCAGATCTTCCTTCTTCTTTATTTTGTCGGCAATCTCTTCTTCATCGAAGCCTTTGCTGGCCAGAAATTTGATTTTGTACTCGTTCCATGTGACATAACCTACAGGCAGATGTTTGCAGTTTTGTAAGATTTAAATCCGAACGTATTCGAAATGTAAAACCAACTCTGGGACGAAGTGGCTCACCGTCTCCGTCCGGATCAACTGCGTGGAAGCTGTTCTTGTTCTCCTTCATGGCCTCCTGAAAGTGCTCCTTTGTCTTCGCCATGATCCACTCCTGCAGCTCCTTGGAGCTCACGCTCCGGTCCTTGTTGACGTCGACTCTGGAACAGGAGAATTCACCAAAGAAATCGGTTCACTTGTGTCCGGATGTGAAAAAAAAACAGAGACTCGAGCACCAGGATGAGATCTTGAGCATCAGAGGTGCAGTAGAACCATTTGAGTAAAGGTCTAAAAGTCCTCTGCTGTCGACTTTGTCATATAACTAAGCATTGATGTGAAGGACTGATCCCAGCCTGGCAGACGACCACCAATTAACAGGGTTCCTACAAGAGCTGCACAATATTTAGCTGGTCTGTTGTCATCACAACACCAGTAAGCACAATGTCAATATCCCAAAGGACTGCAATGAATCACAGACCATTATATTTCAAGCACCATGCCTTCATGCTCTGCTGCTAACAATATTTGTGTTCAATCCAACAGACTCTCACTGGCCTCGATGCCCACACCTGGTTTAGATGATAACGGATAAGAGTGAGGAAAAAGTGGGTTATTAGGAACCGACAGTCATCGCAATATTAATGCAAATCACAAGTCTTTCTAATACTGTGCAGCCCTGGGTTCCAACATGTTTTATTACAGTCAGTTTTGAAATTTGATTAATTTTTCAGAATAAATCCTTTTTTTTTTTATCAATTTTTTGGCGCCAGCTTGTCTGTAAATCTATTATAGTTTACCAAGTTTGTACAGTGGTGCAGGTTTCTTTGGGAAAAACCCCTCCATCTGTGTACTTTTGTAAAATTATGGATGTAGGAAGTGTTTTTCCTGAATTAAAAATTTTATTTTTAATTTGCTTTGCAATGCATTGTGTGAGGATAAATACCTACAACTGCAAGAGAATATTGTTATATACTGTAAAATGTCCTGTCTTGATCAGACAAATCTGATTAAACTCATACTATTTATTATTAAAGTTTTCATATATTGGGCTTGCTTGTTGCTTATTAGTTAAACAATAGAAGTTGCTGCATTGTTTCCTTGATTTTGGGGTCAAGACTGATTTAGGTTATTTTCTTTTGTTTAACACAATTGTTTTGTTGGTAAATGAGCATCAATTTCATAAAAAAAAAAACATTTTTCCATAAACTAAATATCTTTATGGTCGTTCACACAAAGAAGCTAATTCATCACTAAAACCGTCTGCGGTGAAATTACGCAAAACTTTCCTTTTTTTTTAATGTGAAGAACACGTTAATGATAAGTCATGCTTGTCCTTCAGCACATATTTCACATATATTCTCAGCAGCATTTTGCAATACCCTTTTTGTTGTGACACTTTCTCTAAATTTTATTCATCAGCTTGTAATACAGTTCTGAGTAAAAAACATTAAGGGATATTTATCCTGAACAAGGCCACTCTTTGATGGTCTGATGTTCAAATTTTGGGGTGTCTTTTGTCTATCCTGTGACAGTCGTGATCTGTGAAAACACCTAGTTTAGACAGTGCGCTGCCTCCAAACGTCTTACTTGGTGAAGATCTCTATCAGCTTCTTCCTGTTCCTCCTTGGCTCTGAATCCTCCTCAAACTCTTCCATGTCTTTCCCCAGAAACACCTCCTGGTGGAAGTCTTTGTTGAGGTGGCCGTCCCTCTCCATCTTCAAGCCGTTCAGGTGGTCCGGGGGCAGGATCTCATTCTCGTCCTTACCGGCTGCAGTCTTATCCTTGGAGGATGACATGTTGGCCGGCCGTGCGTCCACGTCCGCGGCGTGGAGCAGGACGCACACAGACAGAAACGCAGCCAGGAGGTTCCTGCACCACCGTTTTCTCCAAACAGCCATGATTCCCCCCCTGAAAAAGGTGAAAGCACACAATTAGTTATGTGAAGCTGTGCTGACGCAGATCATCCAGCAGGCAACTCTGATGATGCGTTCAAGTCCGCTTGGAGTTTTCACCACTTGAAGCACACCCACTTAAAAATCCTGTTTATCTGCCCTGAACAAACAACACAAACAAAAGGCTTAAAGATCAACAACAACAAGACTTTAAGTGGTGTAAATTTTAACATGGTTTGACCTAATAATATCTAGAAAAAATATCTCTAAACTGTTTGATTTAAGAGCTACATTATGAACGCCGTCATAAATGATACGTTTACAATCCATTACATAGATTAGTTAGTACATAGTTTAAACTCAAACCATGACCTGGACGTAGACTTTCACATTTTAACAGCAAAATAATTAAAAAAAAAAAAGAGTTAAAAAAAAAAGACTAAGAGCTTCTTCCTGTTAGGTTTACATTGGCGAATATTTTCTCAACACGTTGTTGGCGTACTATACCGACAGGTTCATTTAATACCATTAGGCTAATGTTAGCTTCTTTCGGTAAATAAATGTTAAATATCAACCGACTAGTCAAAACACAAATAAAAAACCGACTTTAAATGCGAGTTCAAGCGACTTTGTGGAAGACGACACTGGCTAACATCAGTTAGCTGATATTAGCAGGAACTTGAGAATCACAAACCTGCTGTGGTCAAACTCCAGCTGCTGCACACCTGGCTTACCTGAAATACACCCTCTGAAAACGTAGCCCGGCTCAGTCTGCAGCAGCTCACACACACACACGGGCAGGTGGATGAAGTCCTCAGTGAGTCGGCTGAGCTGTTAGCTTGGTGGCCACCACGGTGTTCCGGTAAAAGACGTGATCGTCTGAAGACACGGCCGTGACTTCCGTTAGCCAACTTCAAAATAAAAGCATAACGTCATCAGCGTCAGGAGGAGAAAAAAAAAGACAGCTGTAAAAGAAAAAAAAAAAAAAAAGACTTCTGACTTTTATTTGTAAACATCTGGTAAATTATTTTTTATGACTTAAGGAAACAAGTTCCATGTCTTCTTCTATACAACACTATATTAGCTTTTTTAAAGAATGTCTCATTTAGAATACCGCACACAGTAAAGCTGTTGTCAGCTCTGGAAAAGTACACTTTTAGTATTTTCAAAGTCTAGATACAGTTGAAACCAGATGTTTACACACAGTCTGTCACTGTCTGAATAATGAGAGAGAGAAAGCGAGTCACAGGTTTACATACACTATGCCTTTAAAATGTATAACTTGGGTCAAATGTTTTGGGTTTCCTTCCACAGCTTCTGACAGTAGTTTGCTGGAATTTTGTCCCGTTCTTCCCGACAGAACTGGTGGAACAGGTTTGTGGGACGCCTCGCTTCAACACAGTTTTTCAGCTCTGCCTGCAAATTTTCTGTCTTTTTGAAAACAAGGCTTTGTGACGATCATTCCAAAACATTGACTTTGTTGTCTTTAAGTCACTCTGTAACTAACTTAGCAGTCTGTTTTGGGTCATTGTCCATTTGGAAAACCCGTTTGGACCCAAATTGTAATGATAATAGATCATTTCCCAAAGCAGCTAAAACAAATCAGATTCTGTGTGATGTCTCACAACTGAGGCCAACTTTTTACCTTATTTTGAAGGTGAAAGTACACCACTTCCGGTGCTGTTCTGTTTTTTTTGTGCTAAGCTTGTTGGATTTCCGGCTTCGTCTTACGTCACACCCAGCTGTGCCAGCGAATACAGGAAGTAGGACGACACCAGGAGGAGGAGCAGTTTGTCCTCCACCCTGCTTCCTCTGAGTGGCGCTGTTTTAAAACACATTAATCTGAAAACAAACTCGAGCAGAAGCAGACTAAATATTGTAAGTTTAAACGAAAAGGAGAAACGATAACATGGTTTACACTCACATAAATGAGCTTATTGTGGGAACACACAGTTGTTCACATAAAATGCCAAATATTAGTATTTATATAATGCTAACAAAATAACTAATCTTACTTTTTTTCATTTGTGGTGTTCAGAATAGTGGGGTGATTCTGCTGAGCACCAACTCTGATTAAAACATGCACCTATCAGGACACTCTGGCAGGTTTTCGATCAACAAATTCCTCAAGAAACTTTTCAAAGGTCACAAAAAGAGGTATGAATTTGTTTCTGTATCTACCTCAGATCTCTAAACACAGAGGTTTGGCTCGTATTGAGCAAAAATAACAGATACACAACTTTGTACGAGCAACACACACACACACATATACACACACACACACAATCTCTGCCAAAGAGCCTTTTCAGTTGGAGCATTTCATGTTTGAGATAAAACAGAGCTGAACGAGCTTGTAGGGTGAGAGAGAGAGAGAGAGAGAGAGAGGGGGGGGGAGGATGGGAGACGATAAAACTCCACTGAGTTCTTCTGTAAACCCCAGAGCAAAGGATCAAGTCAGACCAGAGGGAAAGGGCAGGGAGCACACTGGAGCAGGCAAAGCTCGACCTACCATCCTTCGGGTTTCTGCACCTGGACGTGTCGGGGCCGTGGGTGGGCAGCACCTGAGCTGAGTCAGGAAGAGATCTATGCTACCTGTGGAGCTTACTGTGGCAGCAGTAAGGAGGGACTTACACTTGGAGGCTGAACAACACTAACAACAAAAAACATTTAATGTTGGACATCACTCTTCTCTTTCAGGTTCAGTCTCTAGCGCTGACCCTGCATATGTTCTGATGTGGATCTCGCAGCGCCTTCTGAGCTGCCGCTTCACGTCGCTGGACCCTGGAAACCTTTGCCCGGTGTGAGAGCCAGCAGGGGGTGGTGGGGAAAAAGGAGAAGCCCTCACAGCCCACCCTCAGTTTTAGACGCCCCTCCTCTCTGCCTCCTCTTTTGCCCCCTGTGCCCTCCCTCCACCCCCCCCCC